>NC_091285.1:68133708-68433708 GCF_032444005.1 Ranitomeya imitator | reverse complement strand
TACAGTTGAGAAATTTAATTTACTCTGCCAAAGTTGCTGAGCCTACTCAGCGCAATAGGGTTGAGAATGTCTGGTGGAAAAGTGAAGACTGGCTGTCATGGAGGACCTGATTGGATGCCAGATCAGGGCAGCTCAATCAAATTGCTCATCTACAGTTATGATTGCTCTAATGTGACTGATGATTAGAGATGAGTGACTTTTTTGGAAAACATTTTCCAATCTCAAATTCGTCGCGAATGTCAAAGTCGTTAAAATTCAGTCAAAGATTGGTAAACGATTGCATTTCCACTAATGATTTTGTTTTGACTTTGTCTATGATAGTGGGGAGTGTCTAGGTCAGAGGTGCGGTGGAGTGTATTTATTTATTTTTTAATAACTTAATGTGTGTATATTCCCATTCCAGCCGCCAATCAGGGCACAGAGGCCATCTACAATGTCAAGACACAAGGGCTTCTGTGATTGGCTGCCAAGTCATATGTCCTCCATATAAAAAAGTGAACATCTGGTTTTGCTGGCACAAAATTGTCAGTGTAACAGTGCAGAGAAGTCGCTCCTGCTGCTGCTGCAAGTGAACTTTTAGTTAGATAAGATCCTGCCTTGTGTGATTTTCCAGTATCTAACTATGTTGCAAACAGGAATCAGGAGGTCTAATTTGCTAATCAAAATCATTAGACCTAATATTGGCGTTCAGCTAGGAGGCCCTATTTGCTAATCCAAATCGTTTGTGCTAAAACTGTGTTGCAGTCAGGAGGCCCCATTTGCTAATCAAAATAATTTGGACTAAAACTGTGTTGCAGTCAGGAATCAGGAGGCCCCATTTTCTAATCAAAATTGTTAGACCTATTATTAGGGTTCAGCCAGGAGGCCCCATTTGCTAACCAAAATTGTTAGGGCTAATAATTTTGTTCAGGCACACTATCTAAGAAAATACATAGTGATTGTCCATTTAGTGACAGGTGACTTACAGGTCTGGGCCTAAGGTTGTGAAACAGCTTATTGAAAGAGAGGAAAGGTGCTTACCTTACATGTGTGGGAAAAAGCGAGGTCGAGGAGGAATTGGGAATAGGTTTAATGTTAGACGTGTACGTGAGTTAGGTGTTAAAATTACTGAAAGCTCAAGTAAACAAACACCACCTTGTCCTATCCAAAGACAACTGACAACTAGTGTTGAGCATTCCGATACCGCAAGTATCGGGTATCGGCCGATATTTGCGGTATCGAAATTCCGATACCGAGTTCCGATATTTTTGTGATATCGGGAATCGGTATCGGGATTTAGATTAATGTGTAAAATTAAGAATAAAAATAAAAAATATTGATATACTTACCCTTGGACGGGCCCTGGTTGTCACCGCTGCAATCGCCATGTTTTCCTTCCTAAGAATGAGCGCGTTAAGGACCTTCGATGACGTTGCGGCTTGTGATTGGTCGCGTGAGCGGTCACATGACTGCTCAGCGACCAATCACAAGCCGCGACGTCATCGAAGGTCATTAAAGCGCTCTTTCTTAGGAAGAAAAGCATGGCAATTGCAGCGGTGACAACCAGGGCCCGTCCGAGGGTAAGTATATCAATATTTTTTATTTTTATTCTTTATTTTACACATTAATATGGATCCCAGGGCCTGAAGGAGAGTTTCCTCTCCTTCAGACCCTGGGAACCATTAACGAATACCTTCCGATATTTGTGTCCCATTGACTTGTATTGGTATCGGATATCGGTATCGGCGATATCCGATATTTTTCGGGTATCGGCGATATCCGATATTTTTCGGATATCGGCCGATACCATCCGATACCGATACTTTCAAATATCGGACGGTATCGCTCAACACTACTGACAACATCTGTTACTAGACGGGCTACTTTACTCCCTTTCTTTGGCAGCCACACAGCAGTATCTCTTGTAGATGAGGCTCAGAAAGAGCATGTTCTCCACTAGATGGCAAGCATTGCATTAGGTGGCCTCTCCTCCTCTTCCTCCACCTTAATATCACACACAGTACAATGCTCAGTGGTGGCACCCCAATCGCCGTTGTTTCCCCCCACATCACAACTTTCCAACCTCCCAACTGACTGTGGGGAACCACAGATGGGCCAGTCTGCAGAGCTGTTCACACATTCTATTCAATGGGCATCAGAGGTCTGCTTCGAAGATTCACAGAATCTAAAGACAAAAAGCATCTGCATCGATGACCAAATGTTTTCCTGTTGGATCCAAGTAGGGTCCAAGCAGAATCCCGATCCTCTTCACCAAATGTTAACCCCCGTTAGTGGAGGTGATACTGATGAGACTCAGGTAACAGATGCACATGAGGAGTGTACTGTGTTGTTAGGGCAGGAAGAAGAGGAAGGTGACTCTCAGGGTGGTGAGTGGGAGAACAGAGATGATGATGATGATGAGGTTGTAGATCTCACTTGGTGTAAACCCAGAGGTAAACAGCTAAGTAGCTCAGCAGAGGAGGTGGAGGAGGAGGGAGATGAGGAGGTGACATTGCGGCTTACAACACAGACACAAAATTATCCTGTGGCCAGCAACGGTCATGAATCTGCAGTTCACAGGGGCGGCAAGAGTTGCCTAGCCATAGTCTTTTTTTAGACCACAAAGGATGACCCAACTCACTTTATCTGCCAAATTTGGAAAAAAAGACTCAGTTGAGGCACAAATTGCAATCATTTGACTACTACATGCATGAACCGGCACATTGCACAATCAACATGCCTTAGTCTGGGAATCACACTGCGCTAAAATGTCGACTAATGGGACTCGCCAACCACCGCCCATCCCATCAACCATCTCTGCTGCTTCTTCATCCTCTGTCACCATGCCAAGTGTTCTCACACAGGTCTTCTTTACCCCTACAGTAAGGATGGGTGAGAGCTAGTCAGCTGTTACGGAAGTGGAGAAGCCTGTTATTTTTGTTTCATCGAGCACACTACATCTTTCTCAATCCACCATAACATCTCTGCCTGCACCTCACTTACAGTCCAGCAGTTTGTCGTGTTCATCCTAATCCACCCTCTCTTAGCACAGCAGGCAGCCATCAGTCCCACAGTTGCGGTTACATAAAATAATGTTTCCTCCTTGATATGTCAAAGATAAGAGCTTGAACTCCAGCATTTACAATCTTTTGGCCATGGAAATACCGCCTTTCTGCCTACTGGATACAAACGGTTTCAGAAAGTTGATGGCTGTCGCAGTCCTCCTGTACCAGTTGCCCAGTCGCAATTACTTTTCTAAGAGAGCTGTTCCTGTGCTACACCAGCATGTCACAGACAACATCACCCATTCCCTGAAATCTAAGTATGCCAGGGTGCATTTCACCAATGATACCTGGACGAGAAAAAATGGGCAGGGGCATTACATCTTGCTGATTTGGCACTAGGTGACTGTGGTAGCTGTGGTGGCAGGTGGTCAAGGGGCTGATCCAAAAGTCTTGGAATCCCCAGGGCTTGCAGTACACACCTCTGTATCTAACACTTCCTCCAGTGCTTCTGGCTCCTATACCTCCTCTAGGGCCTCCTGCGTCCTCAACCCCTCCCTTAATGAGACAAATATTCCAACAGTACAAAAGAGAATCCCCCCACTTATGTACTGCACAGCCAGGGCCCACAGCAATCAGGCAGTGTTTAAATTAATATGCCTTGGAAATCACAGTCACACAGCTTAAGAGTTGTGGACAGCTATCCAGGCCGAATTAGAGTAATGGCTGTCTCTACTGAACCTGTTGCCAGGGAAGGCCGCATGCGATAACAGTGCGAACCTAGTGGCGGCCCTACACCAGGGCAACCTAACACGTGCCTGGCATGGCTCACATCCTCAACCTAGTGGCACAGCAATTTCTCTGCCACTATCCTGGCTTGAATGCGCTGCTACATAAAGCACGATCGCTGTGTGCTCACTTCTGCTGATCGCACCTCGCAGGTCATTGACTTGCATTGCTAAATTGATCTCACCTTTGTTGTGGCTTCTGTGCATGTTGTTGGTACTGCTGCTGATGTTATAAACAATTTTTTGAAATGTGGAGACTCCTAGTTGGTTCTCCTTCATATGTGGTTCTTGTAGCAGTAGGGCTGCCAGACCAGCAGGCCTGCATGTACTTTTAGCAAAATGTTCTTCTATTGGTCTATTTATCAGTAAACTACATATGTTACTATCCTTACCACCAATAATAATAAAATACCAATAGTAGTCTACGAAACTGATGTTTGTGCCATCTGAGGGTGCCTGGGAAAATAATCAGTTTCAGCTGTTGCATGAGATATCAGGGCCCCCAGCAAAAAAGGCTTATACTGCTCCCTCACCCACCTCGTCTTAATTGAAACTTCAATTCAAAGCTCTAAGTGCCAGCCCAGACCATGATACTGGATCGCCCCCAGTAGGACAGTGGGATACTCGGAGCCGGGCCTTTCGGTTCTCAAGGGGGAAGTCACGGTGGCTGACCCGGTCCGTGGCCCTAGGGGCCTCCGTTGATAAAAGGGGGAAAGGTCTTTAAAGGGGAAATATTCGTGACGCCACCTGTGGTATTCGGTCAGGGTGACCGACGCTGCTTAGGGGTCCGCTGTGTTGATGTGATGGCAGCTAGTTGGTATACCTTCCCACAGGTGAAGTGTGTCCCCAGGGCTTCCCAGAGTGTAGGTGGATAGGTAGGTGGATACTCATCGCAAAAATGGGAATGTGGAAGCATAGGTACTGATCATTATCTATCAAGACACATGATATGAAATCGGGCCTCCTGATGAGCCAGAGAGGCGAAACGGGTTGAGGCCATACAGACAGTAGGCGGACTGCACCTCACCTAATGTTGAGTATCAGCTTTGCTTGCACATTACCATTTTTGCGATGAGTATCCTATGGAATGTGACAGAGACTTATTGGCGATAGACTGAATGTATATATGGGCAATGGATGACATCGATTCCTGCCATTTTGACATTATGCCTATGCTGGATATCTTTTTATATGGGATTTAGTCCACAGTGTTTTCCATCGGAGGAATAGATCAGCTTAGACCTGACTGGTGGACAACATTGATTACACTGGGGAACACAATTTTTTAGGAGTTAGGTCAGACAACTGTTCTTAACTAATTTTTGGATGCTGAATCCAGTAATGATCTCAGTTTTTCTCTATCACGTCAAGTTTTTGAACTATAGGATTTTTGTCTTCTCAAAACTATGTAAACTACTCTACCTAAAAAGTGTTGTTGTTTTTTTAAATAGTACAAATATGAACAAAAAATGAAATATATAAGAAATAGGCATGACAAAGTTGTGACTACTCTTACAAGTTGCCACGTAGCTCTATATGAGTCGAATTGTAATCAGATAACAAGTCTTATTACAGATATCAGTGCAATTGTGCTTCTCTGGCAGGTAAGTTGTGTAGGAAAAACTTGACGTGCTAGAAAAAAAAACTGACTACATTTTTGGAATCAGCATACCAATTTTAGTATAAATCAGCTCAAAAACCTAACTCAACAGAAAATGTTTTTCAAATTGTTCCCCTGTGTTATTGTACATAATAATATGTCTTAAAGGTTGTATGCAGCGTATGCAGCGATGCAGGCAATGACACAGATTGTCATGTTATATTCATAATAGGTGTGCAAAATGCATCATATTGCCGTCAGAAGCCTATGTACATGTTCTCCAATTGTTTTTAATGCACGGTGTGGGGTACAGGACTCCTTATCTATAGGTGTGTTCTATGTATAGTTATTAAAGGTTCCTTTAGTACATGATTGTGTGGGTAGAGGGACCCTCTTTTGGCTGATAGGGTCAATCTAGGGACCCCAGGGTCAGCCGTCGCTGAGCGGGGGCGCCATAACACTTCCCCTAGGGTGCCAACCCCCGCAGATAGGCAGACTTCAGCTTAGACACCATTTAAGGTATGTCCTCTCCCTCATACTAGTTTTTTTTACGGTGTGTTCTTGTGTTTTTTTTTTGGTGTAGCCACAGGTTGGTGGCGTTTTAATAAGATCTAATAAAATTTCTTTTTTGGGGGTTCTTTATGATTACATATAAATTATTACTCTAATTTCTATATTTAAACTGACAAAATTATACCTGTCCCTTACCCACTTCATCTTAATTGAAACTTCAATTCAAAGCTGTAAATGCTGGCCAAGTCCCTGATACCTCATGCATGGCCCATGGCTGACTGCTGCTGTGCCATTATGAAATTCCTACTGTAGGTCAATTGATGGTACTTTTCCTGGTGTCTGCCCCTAATTTTTGGAAATGTTTGGCCAAATTATGTCTTCTTCAAGTGTGTGTGCTGCCTAAATTTGGCAGGCCTCTTAGAGCTCCAGTCCTACACCAGTCACTCATCCACCTATTACTGTTCAATGTTTAGAAATGCTTGTCCAAGACCTGTCCCATGTGTCTGTGCTTATACTATATGTACTCTGGGTCAATTTTTGCCACTTTTCTGCTGTCTGCCCCTAATTTGAGCTGTTTGGAAAGTTTTTTGTCCCCCCTTAATATGTTATGTATATGTTTGTTTTTGCCTCCCATTCAATTCAATGGGGTTTGGTACGTTCAACGAACTGTTCGGCAAACATTGCGACCTTCGCCGAACCATACAGAACCGAACCTTGAAAGGTTTGATCATTTCTTTTTATGATCGCACATGTGCAATCATTGGGGAAAGTGTTTAGGTCTATATTGTGAAACTTTGGACTGCAAAATGGTTAGAAAGTCAATTTGCAGGTGAACTAAAGACCTGGCCTTCATAAGGGTAATTGAAAAGATTGAAGGCATAGGTAAACCAAAGAAGGATTATATTTGTTTGAATTAATGGCTGTTCAGAATAGAAATTATACTACTACTACATTCATTACCACTACAAATAATAATGATAATAGTTATTATTATTATTATTATTATTATTAATAAGATATTTGTTAAAAACAAGGGAGGTGATTATGGCATCGACTTATCCAGAGAGAACGCAGGACCACTCATCTACGAGCTGAGGGCTCCTGTGTATGCAGGAATTAGGTGTGATAGTTATCAACCAAATGATCAAGCACAGGGTCTAATTACCCCAGATTTATTAAGGTTGTTCTGGAGAGAGGGTATAATTAAGTGGGTGTTTATAAGGATGGTCATATTAACAATAATCACCCGGTGTCCTATGAATTTTGTCGTAGACATCCATTATTGGTATTTGAGATTCTGCTTTCATTTGCACACCCCAGTATGCTGCTTGTAATAATTAAAGAAAATATCCAAGAGTCAGCACAAACAACCAAGTCAAGTGAGGTATTCAGCAAATCTGCCTCCTACATACAAACACTTAGCTACAACCACATTACATGCACAACTCCAAGCAGAGGTGGTTTAGAATGGGAGTTGAAAATGTCTCCTGTGGTTTCTTGGCTTGCTTTGCTGTGCATTTACATAAAAGAGATCTAGAAAAGGTTGAACTTGATAGACTTGTGTCCTTTTAAACCCCACTAATGATGTAACTGTGGATTAGTTTTCAATACTATCAGCTGGAGGCAACACTTTTTAAAGTTTTGAATCCTATGGTATTGTTATTCAGTAGCACATCCACTAACAACAGGAGGTAAATGACATGTGGCTCACTGTACAAAAGCTTGTCAGTGATTAAAACATGGATGGCAGCTCGCCCTCCCACACGGAGGACTCAGATAAACCCTGCCGAGCAATCATCTATAGCCCCTACAGGTGTGCAAATTCAAACTATACAGATCAAATCTCTTGTGAATTCATCCTTTGTGAGTAAAAGCTGAGCACAGGTACCAAGTAGGCAAGAATCATTGATCCCATTCTGATTTTCTGATCAGGATTAAATGTAGCTTGAAAAAAAACCTAATTTGTAAAATTGACTAATAATGTTGACGTTGGGTCAGCAGATGACATTTAGGATTAAAGTCTTGTAAAACAGGACAAGATTAACCAATTAATATGGTTTTAGACATTTTAAACTTCACAGTTGATGCATCTAATGTTGTCATAGGGCACAATAATACATTATGTTATAATAAAATATTGGGGGCATTTGTGTTCCTTCTTAGTGTAAAAGAGGGAATGGCACTTTGGGAGATTGTTTTGTTGACATGTGTATGTGTACCAATAATGTGGCATGAGCAAAGGTGAGCAAATCTTTTAAAATTTGAATTTGTCAACTTTGCCTTGCCTAATTTTCCCCCGAAACTTGATTCAAGGGTATAAATTAGTGCAGATTTCAATACTGGAAAGCTTGTGGAATGCCCGCCAGGGCCCTGGGGTACTATTTAAGAGTATGTGTCACAGCGGCGGCGACCCGGTGTAACGAATGGAAACGGAGGCACAGAAGATGAAGTTCACATTCGTTTTTATTGAAGTGTAATGTGGAACCTCTGGACCACGGTCCGGGGGGCTCTGAAGGGGACGTGAGCCCCAGACACCCGTAGTTTGTCCCCTCGAACGGGGTCAGAGTGGACCCCAGACTCGTGGCAGCTGTCCAAGCAGAACAGACAGACAAGCAGGGTTAGCGGAAGATGTAGAGCTAACCAGACGATACCGGGTATACGGGTAAGAGCTGGTACCGGAGAGTCTGGCGTTATCTGAAGAGGTAGATGGCTGACTGACGGGATGAGATGGGATTGCGTAGATTGAATTGTCATCATCCAGGATAGCCGAGTAACAGGTAGCTGATGATCTGTGGAAACAGACAGTATAAGCAAAGTACTAGCAAAAGAACTTCAGAAACAGGAGCACGTGCAGACAGGAACCGGAAGTAAGCAACAGTGGATACTTCTTGCTCTGGCACACTCCCTATGGTGGAGGGGCTAGAAATAGTGATCACTAACACACCATTGATCAGAAGAACTTTTGAAAAATGTGCACTGTCTCTTTAGGAGACAGGGAGTGAGCGCGCGCACGACCTAAGTACTCTGCTCGGGAACCTGCTGGCTGCATGCCAGGAAGCAGCTGAGGGAGGAGGAGCAGAGGCTGCATCCAGACAGCGTGGAGCGGGCGCAGAGCAGGAGTCCCGACAGGGACCCCGGGAAGGTACAGATGCTGGACTGGGTGTAACACCCGGTCTGTGGCCCTGGGTGCCCATGTTAAGAGAAACGTCTTTAAAGGAGTGAAATAAAGATTGTTAGTGATGTCACCTGTGGTATTCGGTCAGGGGTCCTCTGGGATGATGTTCCAAAGACATACTGATAGGGAATTTAGATTGTGAGCCCCAACAGGGACAGTGATGATAATGTGTGTAACCTGTAAAGCGCTGCGGAATATGTTAGCGCTATATAAAAATAAAGATTATTATTATTATGTTAGGGCAGCAGGGATGTACAGTGGGGCAAAAAAGTATTTAGTCAGACAGCAATAGTGCAAGTTCCACCACTTAAAAAGATGAGAGGCGTCTGTAATTTACATCATAGGTAGACCTCAACTATGGGAGACAAACTGAGAAAAAAAAATCCAGAATATCACATTGTCTGTTTTTTTAACATTTTATTTGCATATTATGGTGGAAAATAAGTATTTGGTCAGAAACAAAATTTCATCTCAATACTTTGTAATATATCCTTTGTTGGCAATGACAGAGGTCAAACGTTTTCTGTAAGTCTTCACAAGGTTGCCACACACTGTTGTTGGTATGTTGGCCCATTCCGCCATGCAGATCTCCTCTAGAGCAGTGATCTTTTTGGCTTTTCGCTTGGCAACACGGACTTTCAACTCCCTCCAAAGGATTTCTATAGGGTTGAGATCTGGAGACTGGCTAGGCCACTCCAGGACCTTGAAATGCTTCTTACGAAGCCACTCCTTCGTTGCCCTGGCGGTGTGCTTTGGATCATTGTCATGTTGAAAGACCCAGCCACGTTTCATCTTCAATGCCCTTGCTGATGGAAGGAGGTTTGCACTCAAAATCTCACGATACATGGCCCCATTCATTCTTTCATGTACTCGGATCAGTCGTCCTGGCCCCTTTGCAGAGAAACAGCCCCAAAGCATGATGTTTCCACCACCATGCTTTACAGTAGGTATGGTGTTTGATGGATGCAACTCAGTATTTTTTTTCCTCCAAACACGACAAGTTGTGTTTCTACCAAACAGTTCCAGTTTGGTTTCATCAGACCATAGGACATTCTCCCAAAACTCCTCTGGATCATCCAAATGCTCTCTAGCAAACTTCAGACGGGCCCGGATATGTACTGGCTTAAGCAGTGGGACACATCTGGCACTGCAGGATCTGAGTCCATGGTGGCGTAGTGTGTTACTTATGGTAGGCCTTGTTATATTGGTCCCAGCTCTCTGCAGTTCATTCACTAGGTCCCCCCGCGTGGTTCTGGGATTTTTGCTCACCGTTCTTGTAATCATTCTGACCCCACGGGGTGGGATTTTGCGTGGAGCCCCAGATCGAGGGAGATTATCAGTGGTCTTGTATGTCTTCCATTTTCTAATTATTGCTCCCACTGTTGATTTTTCACTCCAAGCTGGTTGGCTATTGCAGATTCAGTCTTCCCAGCCTGGTGCAGGGCTACAATTTTGTTTCTGGTGTCCTTTGACAGCTCTTTGGTCTTCACCATAGTGGAGTTTGGAGTCAGATTGTTTGAGGGTGTGCACAGGTGTCTTTTTATACTGATAACAAGTTTAAACAGGTGCCATTACTACAGGTAATGAGTGGAGGAAAGAGGAGACTCTTAAAGAAGAAGTTACAGGTCCGTGAGAGCCAGAAATCTTGATTGTTTGTTTCTGGCCAAATACTTATTTTCCACCATAATATGCAAATAAAATGTTAAAAAAACAGACAATGTGATTTTCTGGATTTTTTTTCTCAGTTTGTCTCCCATAGTTGAGGTCTACCTATGATGTAAATTACAGACGCCTCTCATCTTTTTAAGTGGTGGAACTTGCACTATTGCTGACTGACTAAATACTTTTTTGCCCCACTGTATGGCTTCCCACAGGTTAAGCTGGGTCCCCAGGGCTCTTGTTGTAATAGAAGTTTGTGATGCCACCTGTGGTATTTGGTCATGGGTGACCGACGCTGCTTAAAGGGGTCCACTGGGGTGACATTATGGCAGCAGAGAGGGTATGGCTTCCCACAGGTGAAGATGGGTCCCCAGGGCTCCCGGTGTAATAGATGAAGATGGTAATAGGTGGTGTAGTAGGAAACGGAGGACACAGGGTTGCAGTCTCTTTACCTCTTTACTTGGTTCAAGGCAGCACAGTCCAGGGTACCGGATCATGGATGCTGGTGTGGTCCGGCTGGCTTGGAAGCGAATTGGGAATCCCTCTAACCAGGTGGGGTTGGAAGCCTTCCTTCTAGCACTGTGGTGTTGTAGTCCCTTACTGCCTTAGGCCTCACACAAGGTCCTCATTTTTTCTCTCTGTCCCCCCTTTAGGTAGAATACTACGGTACGACTGGTAGCTCGAGCCTTTTTATGGGATCTCTGTCATGACCCGGGCTCTATTTGCTACTGTGTCCTCGTGTGTTAATAGTGGGCCTGTAACTTGCAATCAGCTGTCCGCCGGTTTCTGCTGTGGGGCATGGAGTTACCCCACAACCTCGGTCTTCTGGTTACCGGTATCTGCGCTCAGCATGGAGGAAGCCCAGTCACAGCTTCTCTCTCCTGCTCTTCACTCTCCTGTGCTTCTTCTCCCTCTCAGTCTCCTACAGACTGCTCTGCTTTCTTTTGCCTTCCCAGGAGCCACAGAATCACTCGTCTCCATGACCTCAGCTTTCCTTCCTCTCTTTTCTCTCTCCTCTCGTCAACTGTCTAACTCCAACTCCCTAGCAAGTGCCTAGCAACTGACTCCTCCTCCCGACCAGAGAGAACAGCTCCCCTGAAGTTGGGTATAGAGCTCCCCCTTCTGGCCTGGAGTCAGAATAGTGTTGTATGTGCTGAATACCTGTCAAAGGAATCCTTCCTCGCTTCCAAGCGTGACATCACTCTCCCCATGAAGAAAGCAATGCCACTGTAACAACCCGTGTTGGGATGTTACTCTTGTAATTGCTCATAAAATACACTTGGGTGAGAGGAGACAGTACACCACTGATCGTAAGAGCTTACACTGTACAGGAGAGATTTACAAAGTGTCTCTGGAGAAGGAAAGTGACTGTGTGCCACTGGGAACAGCTGATCTGTGATGCCCAAAGTACTGACCACCACTGTAAAAGGTATGATAAGATATCATAGTCACAGGGAATTATGGGGAAACCCTCACAGCAATGCAATCTAACCTTTGCCTACGCCCTGATGCTCCAGCAGTTTGGGAAATGTTGCCATATGTTGTTTTCTTCTTTGCAAACTGTGAATTGATACTCAAAAAAATGTTTACATTTGCGTGAAGCCATGAGTTTCAGGAATTTCTACTCAAATTCGATCCTCCACAAATTGATCCACTCATCTCTAAGCATGAGCGAATGTGTTTTGTTATACATTCACTGAATTTGTACCTTGAAGTCATGGGTATTGGCAGGCCACGATTTGCAGCAGTGTTGTCACATCCTTGCAAATTTGCTGCAGCAGCTGCAACTATTGGGACGCTGTCAACAAGAGGAGGTGTCAGCGTCAGCATTGCCTCAAGAGGAGACTAAATTTGAGATGAATCTGTGCATTTTGATGGTGAGGCCAAACTAAAAAGAGAGGTAAGAGGAGTCAATATAAAATAAAGGAAATGAAAGGCTTGGAATCAAAGTCAAAATTGTGGTTGGACCCTGTGTGGTTCCCCGGGAAGCTTTGATTGGCCTATGTAACTGTTGAGCCATTTAGGCTTTCTATGGGGTGGCTGGTTTGGAGGCCAGAGCTGCTTGTTACAGAGAAAAAGTTGGTGGCTGAAAAGCCAAAGTTGGTAGCAGTGTGTCAGGAAAATGATGTGCGTAGGGTCTTCCTTGAGTTCTGCATGGGTAAGGTGCCAAGCAGCACGGCTGGAGAATGGTCATTGGACCAATTAATATTTTGTACTTTGGTATGCCATATCTTGGCCCTCCTCTGATAAGCAGATAGCAGAGTTCTCTTCATTGTAGTGCTGTGGCTGCATCCCTCCCTCTTCTATGCCACTATATATTGTACTGCATCTCAGATCTGTTCACTTGCTTGGATTGAGCTTCAATTTCAGTTACAGTTACAGCTACATGTGTGTAAAAGCAAATAAGTAAAAATATTCACACTACCTTGGTCCAGTGTCCATTTTGGTACATCACATAAGCTGAAGCAGGTAAATGCATACTTTGAATTCTGGCATCCTTGGCATCATGTGTGATTACCAGACCATTGCGATGTCATAACTGTACAAAGCGAACCATGCCTCGATGTCTCGTAAGGCCTAGTGACTAGGGCCTTACACAACACAACCAGAACCTAGTAATGGTAAGAGGTGCATAGAATGTCAGAATTTGAGTGCTAGCCAACAAAATTCAAACTACCCTTTTTCAAGACGTTGGACAAAACTAGCCAAATCTTCTTGCTCATCTGTAGAAAAAGATTCCTTATAATCAACTCTACTCTCTATAAATACTCTTTCTTCTATCCTGCAGAAAGTTGTTTTGATTGAGCATTCATTACACTACTGTTTCAATATCGTCATTATTATGGGTAATATTTAATATACTGCGCCATTCATCATTTTCTTCTTTTTTTGTCTTGTTAATATTTTGTGACATGTTTTGCACTAAACTCTTTAAGATAGTGCATGTTGTTCATGAATTTTGTTCAAAATGATAAGTACTCTAAAAGGCTAAAAAAATCGCTAAAATTTACACAAAATTTTCAGAAGTACATAAGCTCACTCCAAGGTGGACTAGAGTAGGTTTCCTAAAAATTTGTCACAATTGCTGATTCAAACAAAAATATCTAGAAATCCCAAACTCTGTCCACAGTGATGACCATAAAGAAATAGGTGGACACACGAGACAGACTTAAAAAAAGCAATAATTAAAGAATGAAAGAAGAATAAAAAACAGGCAACCCCCCCCCCCCCCCACACACACACACACACACACACCAAAAACTAGATAAAAATGCAAATGCAATAATGACTCAGGTCCAATTTATTTAATCTAAAATATTCTAAAACTAGGTTCTGATTAATTTTATTGTATTTTGTAAAGGGTTTCTTGTTCTATTTTACCAGATAATAAATGATGCATATAACCCAGGCAGTGTACAGAGGACAGATGTTAATGCTTTGTTAATGCTTTCCTCACATTAATTTGTTAGGCATTCATGCACAACAAAACAATGTCTGCCTATCATGTAACCTGACAATTGTATACTACAGCCAGAGCCCTCAGCCATTTGTAAATCAGCCCCCTGTATGTTGGGCAGGTAACCTGCTTGAGCCGGTCACTCACGTCTATTCTGGTGTGGGGATTGTTGTCCAGATGTCAAAGAATGATGAATAGCGTGACACTGGAGAAAAGTCAATTTATCTTCAGCAAGTTCCTCTGGGGATATTGCAGAGGAAATCACTCCATTGAGCTCATAATTATGTGTTGTTTGTTCGCTTTTATAGTACAGTAAAGACTTAACACAAAAATTGAGCTTGGTTTGAGTTGGTATACATGCAGCACATAAGCACATGTTCACACTGGCCACAAAGAAGTACAGTAAAGAATAATTTGAAAATATATGAATACAAGTAATTTGTCACGCAGGGTGAAAGTAAATGAAAATGTATGCACAAATTATTTTCCCTTTTTTTCCTTTTATTTTTTATTTTTTTGCATCATCTCACCAAAACTTCAGATCACCTAGATTTTATCACTTTTATAACTATATCCATAAACAAGGGCCACCTGATCCTATAAGTGTAATATCTACTTGTTTGTGCACATGCACTCTAAGGCCATCATCAAATAAATGTAAAGTATAATGAAAAGCATAATGCATAGGGACAACACATTAAGTAAATAAGTAGTAATAGTACGTGTAAATAACATTGGTTTCTTGGTTAACATTTTTTGATTAAAAAAAGTGTAAAATCCATCCCACCGCAACAAGGTGCACACAATCAGGATGGTCCCTAAAGGTCCCGTCACACTAAGCGACGCTGCAGCGATCTAGACAACGATGTCGATCGCTGCAGCGTCGCTGTTTGGTCGCTGGAGAGCTGTCACACAGACAGCTCTCCAGCGACCAACGATCCCAAAGTCCCCGGGTAACCAGGGTAAACATCGGGTTACTAAGCGCAGGGCGGCGCTTAGTAACCCGATGTTTACCCTGGTTACCATTGTAAATGTAAAAAAAAACACTACATACTTACATTCCGGTGTCTGGTCATGTCCCTTGCAGTCAGCTTCCCGCACTGACTGAGCGCCGGCCGTAAAGTACAGCGGTGACGTCACCGCTGTGCTCTGCTTTACGGCTGGCCAGCGCTCACCAGTCAGTGCGGGAAGCTGAAGGCGAGGGACTTGACCAGACACCGGAATGTAAGTATGTAGTGTTTTTTTTTTTACATTTACAACGGTAACCAGGGTAAACATCGGGTTATTAAGCGCGGCCCTGCGCTTAGTAACCCGATATTTACCCTGGTTACCAGTGAAGACATCGCTGGATCGGTGTCACACACGCCGATCTAGCGATGTCAGCGGGAGATCCAGCGACAAAATAAAGTGCTGGACTTTCCCCAGCGACCAACGATCTCCCAGCAGGGGCCTGATCGTTGGTCGCTGTCACACACAATGATTTTGTTAACGATATCGTTGCAACGTCACAAAAAGCAACGATATCGTTAAGAATATCGTTATGTATGACGGTACCTTAACTCTAGTGACTTATCTAACTATGTGCTATCCAGGTGTCAAAATAAACATCTTACTCTGCCAGTCTATTTTGAAATTTGGATGGCACATAGTCAGGTGAATCTCTGGCATTAGAGACCATCCTGAGTGGGTGCACCTTGTCGCGGTTGGATAGCTTTTATGCTTTTTTGATAAAAAATGACTACTATGTTTTTTTATATATGTGTTACTATTTACTTACTGCAGTGTGCCTAGTATACGTTTGATGTTTTTATTCTAGATTATTTTTTTCTAAAAATGCATAAATGTGGCTGTTTTCACATTGGGGATTGCTTCAAGGTATGCATTCTGTCAGGTGGTTCTTCAAACTAAATACCCCAAAAATGGTATTCAGATGATCACCCAGATGGAGATGTTAACTTCACTTAGGGAAACAAAATCCAAAGGGGCCTTTCTGTTGATGCAAGTTAGCTAGGCATTTTTGGATGCCATTTGCCTTAATGAGGTCAATGGTTCCTTTAGGAGAACATCTAAATTTCATCTTTAGGTTATTCAGACTAAAGTCCTGAATGGAGTCCTGAACTGTAGTAAAAAGGGCCTTGAACATATTTAGTTTCATAAATTAGTGCACTCATCAATGTGCTTATAAATAAGCATGTGACCCTCAAAAAAAAAATTTTTACTTGTAAGATGGTAGAGAAAGGGTTCCCGTTCCTGTTATCCCCATTCCTGCACTTTTACATATTTATTGCGTTTTGTTCCATTTGAGCCAGTATACAATTCTCGCTTTCTGAGTAGTTTGCTCTTTATACTATTCTTTTATGAGTTTTACATATAAATTTGTTTTGGTTTAAATCATGCCATATCCTCACCCTGTTCACAAGTGGTTAACTAGGTTGGCCGAATGACATGTGACAACTGCGTGGCATGCAAAAATTTAATAAGTGATAGGCGAGTGGACAGCGCTTGCCGAATAAAGCGTGCGTTTCGGCCTGATGAAGCAAACTGAAATTTGATGAGCACTACCACAGAAGAAGCACATCGTGAAGCAGTCTTGAGCAGCATAACAGCACCGCCATTGTCTATGAGGAGAAGAAATGGGAATAGTGTGAGCAGATAATCTCGGAGTTCCAGTTGCAAAGCCCATGAAGTGATGTTATCCTTTGGGTAATGTGATTGTGGCAACAATGAGTGGCATCGGGGGCACTTGATCAGCAGGAACCTGAGAAGAAACTCTGTTACTACTGTGTCAGAAACCAGAATAGGGCTGCAGCAACCAAAGTAGGCAGTTGAGACCTTTATGACTGTCAGAAAAAGGAAGAGTTAGGTCTGTGCCGTGCTGTGTGTCTCTGCTGGAAAATCCATAAAGAAAATGGAAGTAGGCCACACTGGGTAGTATAAGTTGTATGAACTGCAACAGAAAGAAAGGACAAGTGGTAGGGCAAGTCTGTGTACTGCATGTCACAAAGAGAGAAACGGGATTAAAACTTTAAAAACCAAGTTACTGGTTCAATTGCTACATTTTCAATTATTATGCCTCCATTTTGGAATAATTACAACTAAATTAAAGTTGTTTTTAAAGAAGCACTCCCATCAAAATTTGTATCCTATTAATATATTGCAGTCATCATATAATATAGCAATGTACTTACAATTTTGCCTTTCTTCCTTGCTAATTCTTCTCTTTTTCATTAGGTCTATGACATCACGTGATTAAAAACTGACTAGCTGAATTCTAATCTAAGCTCAATGTAGAAACAGGAGGTCAATTTTCCCTGTATGCGTCATGAGTCACTGCAAAAAAAAAATCTGGCAGGGAAGAGGAGGCAGCAGCTAAATCAGGAGTTGAAGAGGGGGATGATAAATGCAGGGACAAGAGGCTTCCTGTTTCTACATAGAGCAGAGAAAAAGAATTAATGGAGTAACATAACATAACATAGTTAGTAAGGCCGAAAAAAGACATTTGTCCATCCAGTTCAGCCTATATTCCATCATAATAAATCCCCAGATCTACGTCCTTCTACAGAACCTAATTGTATGATACAATATTGATCTGCTCCAGGAAGACATCCAGGCCTCTCTTGAACCCTTCGACTGAGTTCGCCATCACCACCTCCTCGGGCAAGCAATTCCAGATTCTCACTGCCCTAACAGTAAAGAATCCTCTTCTATGTTGGTGGAAAAACCTTCTCTCCTCCAGACGCAAAGAATGCCCCCTTGTGCCCGTCACCTTCCTTGGTATAAACAGATCCTCAGCGAGATATTTGTATTGTCCCCTTATATACTTATACATGGTTATTAGATCGCCCCTCAGTCGTCTTTTTTCTAGACTAAATAATCCTAATTTCGCTAATCTATCTGGGTATTGTAGTTCTCCCATCCCCTTTATTAATTTTGTTGCCCTCCTTTGTACTCTCTCTAGTTCCATTATATCCTTCCTGAGCATCGGTGCCCAAAACTGGACACAGTACTCCATGTGCGGTCTAACTAGGAATTTGTACAGAGGCAGTATAATGCTCTCATCATGTGTATCCAGACCTCTTTTAATGCACCCCATGATCCTGTTTGCCTTGGCAGCTGCTGCCTGGCACTGGCTGCTCCAGGTAAGTTTATCATTAACTAGGATCCCCAAGTCCTTCTCCCTGTCAGATTTACCCAGTGGTTTCCCATTCAGTGTGTAATGGTGATATTGATTCCTTCTTCACATGTGTATAACCTTACATTTATCATTGTTAAACCTCATCTGCCACCTTTCAGCCCAAGTTTCCAACTTATCCAGATCCATCTGTAGCAGAATACTATCTTCTCTTGTATTAACTGCTTTACATAGTTTTGTATCATCTGCAAATATCGATATTTTACTGTGTAAAAGTAAGAGTAGAAAGGCAAAATGAGCAATTGTAAATACACAGTGCTAAAGAGGATAAAAACTTTGACGTTAGTTCTTCTTTAAGAAGTCTTAAGTGGAGTCAGTGACTTTTGGGCAAGTTAAGAACCTTCCGGTCACAATAACGTGCAAGACCTCAGCCCTACTTCTTGCATCTTTATATACTCTTCCCCATACTCACCTGCATTCAGGAATAAGTATTAGAGCTCTGGTGCTTGGAAGGTGTGTGGTTCTAAGCCAAGATATGGCACCCATTTCCTTTTTTATTGTTGTATTCCATATTCTTGTGGTTTGTTCCATGAAATGTCAAGTTATTTTCTTCAACTAACTTCCTCCTAGAGGAGAATAATCCCAGAATACAGTACCTTGCCAAGCACAAAATGGTAGAGCTTGGAGATGGAGGGATTCACATTTTAAAAAGGAAGAGAGAAATGTCATCAGCACATTCTAACCAGATAATAATACATTTTTTTAATTTAATCAATTTAAAAGTGTTTAAAATTACCCCCCTCATTCCATAAGATTCATGTTTTAGTTCAGCCTCCATGCACACAATAAACACAGACACACAAAAAATACATTATGTAAATAAATGAAAAGCAGGACAATAATTAATAAAATAAAAAAATCTGCTGACAATCCAAAATGCTCGCTAGCCTTGTCCACTATGGTCATTAAAAAAATGAAAAACAGTCACACACTTTATGTAAAAAGCTAAAACGAAGAATATGA
The DNA here is from genome assembly GCF_032444005.1 of Ranitomeya imitator. Lineage (NCBI taxonomy): Eukaryota > Metazoa > Chordata > Amphibia > Anura > Dendrobatidae > Ranitomeya > Ranitomeya imitator. Next base: position 68,414,380 of record NC_091285.1, on the reverse strand, counting down.
AAATAACATTAAAACAAGGCTTCACATATGAAAAAATACAACATTTTTTGAACAACCAAATAATAAAATAATGCTGCTCTTTTAACCGCATATGCACATAAAAAAAATTCCTGTCCGGGAACAGCGATAAATGGCCTGATTTTGTATGGATTAAACTACATACATTAAACTGATCATTTTTACCTATACAGTCAGCTCAGCTTATTAACCCCTTCATACCCAGACAATTTTCCGTTTTTTGTTTTCACTTTTTCCTCCCCTTCATCGAAGAGCCGTAACTTTTTACTTTTCTGTCAATATGGATGCATGAGGGCTTCTTTTTTTGTGGGATGAGTTAAATTGCTTTGAGTTTTTCTCGGGCTGGGTTATGGCTTATTTTTTGTAGCTTGATCTGAAATTTTTATTGATACCATTTTGGGGTAGATACGATGTTTTGATCGCCTGTTATTGCATTTTATTTTAACCCCTTAGTGACAGAGCCAATTTGGTACTTAATGACCAGGCCAATTTTTGCAATTCTGACCACTGTCACTTTATGAGGTTATAACTCTGGAACGCTTCAACGGATCCCGCTGATTCTGAGATTGTTTTTTCATGACATATTGTACTTCATGTTAGTGGTAACATTTCTTCGATATTACTTGCGATTATTTATGAAAAAAACGGAAATATGGCGAAAATTTTTAAAATTTTGCAATTTTCAAACTTTGTATTTTTATGCCCTTAAATCAGAGAGATATGTCACGAAAAATAGTTAATAAATAACATTTCACACATGTCTACTTTACATCAGCACAATTTTGGAAACAAAATTTTTTTTGTTAGGGAGTTATAAGGGTTAAAAGTTGACCAGCAATTTCTCATTTTTACAACACCATTTTATTTTAGGGACCACATCACATTTGAAGTCATTTTGAGGGGTCTATATGATAGAAAATAATGAAGTGTGACACCATTCTAAAAACTACACCCCTCAAGGTTCTCAAAACCACATTCAAGAAGTTTATTAACCCTTTATGTGCTTCACAGGAACTGAAACAATGTGGAAGGAAAAAATGAACATTTAACTTTTTTTTGCAAACATCTTAATTCAGAACCATTTTTTTTATTTTTAAGTGTAAAAACAGAAATGTAACCATAAATTTTGTTATGCAATTTCTCCTGAATACGCCAATACCCCATATGTGGGGGTAAACCACTTTTTGGGCGCACCGCAGAACTTAGAAGTGAAGGAGCGCCGTTTGACTTTTTCAATGCAGAATTGGCTGGAATTGAGATCGGACACCATGTCACGTTTAGAGAGCCCCTGATGTGCCTAAACTGTGGAAACCCCCCACAAGTGACGCCATTTTGGAAACTAGACCCCTTATGGAACTTATCTAGATGTGTGGTGAGCACTTTGAACCCCCAAGTGCTTCACAGAAATTTATAACGTAGAGCCGTGAAAATAAAAAATCACTTTTGTTTACACAAAAATGATCTTTTCGCCCACAAATTCTTATTTTCACAAGGGTAACAGGAGAAATTAGACCACAAAAGTTGTTGTGCGATTTCTCCTGAATACGTCGATACCCCATATGTGAGGGTAAACCACTGTTTGGGCGCACCGCAGAGCTTGAAAGTGAAGGAGCGCCGTTTTACTTTTTCAATGTAGAATTGGCTGGAATTGAGATTGGACGCCATGTCGCGTTTGGAGAGCCTCTGATGTGCCTAAAAAGTGGAAACCCCCCACAAGTGACCCCATTTTGGAAACTAGACCCCTTAAGGAACATATCTAGATGTGTGGTGAGCACTTTGAACCCCCATGTGCTTAACAGAAGTTTATAATGTAGAGCCGTGAAAAAAAAAATCACATTTTTTCTACAAAAATGATCTTTTTGCCCACAAATTTTTATTTTCACAAGGGTAACAGGAGAAATTAGACCACAAAAGTTGTTGTGCAATTTCTCCTGAGTACGCTGATACCCAATATGTGGGGGTAAACCACTGTTAGGGCGCACCGCAGAGCTTGCAAGAGAAGGAGTGCCGTTTTACTTTTTCAATGTAGAATTGGCTGGAATTGAGATTGGATGCCATGTCGCGTTTGGAGAGCCCCTGATGTGCCTAAACAGTGGAAACCCCCCACAAGTGACACCATTTTGGAAACTAGACCCCTTAAGGAACTTATCTAGATGTGTGGCGAGCACTTTGAACCCCCATGTGCTTCACAGAAGTTTATAACGTAGAGCCGTGAAAAAAAAAATTGCATTTTTTCTACAAAAATGATCTTTTTGCCCACAAATTTTTACTTTCACAAGGGTAACAAGAGAAATTGGACCACTAAAGTTGTTGTGCAATTTCTCCTGAGTACGTCGATACCCAATATGTGGGGGTAAACCACTGTTTGGGTGCACCGCAGAGCTTGGAAGAGAAAGAGTGCCGTTTTACTTTTTCAATGTAGAATTGGCTGGAATTGAGATCGGACGCCATGTCGCGTTTGGAGAGCCCCTGATGTGCCTAAATAGTAGAAATCCCCCACAATTGACCCCATTTTGGAAACTAGACCCCCCATGGAACTTATCTAGATGTGTGGTGTGAACCTTGAATGCCCAAGTGCTTCACAGAAGTTTATAATGCAGAGCCGTGAAAATAAAAAATATTTTTTTTTTCCAAAAAAAAGATTTTTTAGCCCCCAAGTTTTTATTTTCACAAGGGTAACAAGAGAAATTGGACCCCAAAAGTTGTTGTCCAATTTGTCCTGAGTATGCTGGTACCCCATATGTGGGGGTAAACCACTGTTTGGGCGCACAGCAGAGCTCGGAAGGAAGGAGCGCCGTTTTGGAATGCAGACTTTGATAGAATGGTCTGCGGGTATTATGTTGTGTTTGTAGAGCCCCTGATGTACCTAACCAGTAGAAACCCTCCACAAGTGACCCCATTTTGGAAACTAGACCCCCCAAGGAACTTATCTAGATGTGTGGTGAGAACTTTGAATGCCCAAGTGCTTCACAGAAGTTTAGAATGCAGAGTCGTGAAAATAAAAAATATTTTTTTTTCCACAAAAAAGATATTGTAGCTCCCAAGTTTTTATTTTCACAAGGGTAACAGGAGAAATTGGACTGCAATAGTTGTTGTCCAATTTATCCCGAGTACGCTGATGCGCCATATGTGGGGGTAAACCACTGTTTGGGCGCACGGCAGAGCTCGGAAGGGAAGGAGCGCCTTTTTGGAAAGCAGACTTTGATAGAATGGTCTGTGGGCATTATGTTGCGATTGCAGAGCCCCTGATGTACCTAAACTGTAGTAACCCCCCACAAGTGACCCCATTTTGGAAACTAGACCCCCCAAGGAACTTATCTAGATGTGTGGTGAGAACTTTGAATGCCCAAGTGCTTCACAGAAGTTTAGAATGCAGAGTCGTGAAAATAAAAAATATTTTTTTTTTCACAAAAAAGATATTGTAGCCCCCAAGTTTTTATTTTCACAAGGGTAACAAGAGAAATTGGACCCCAGAAGTTGTTGTCCAATTTATCCCGAGTACGGTGATGCCCCATATGTGGGGGTAACCCACTGTTTGGGCGCACGGCAGAGCTCAGAAGGGAGGGAGCACCATTTGACTTTTTGAGCGCAAAATTGGCTGTCGTGTTTGGAAAGTCCCTGATGTACCTAAACAGTGGAAACCCCCCAATTCTAGCTCCAACCCTAACCCCAACACACCCCTAACCCTAATCCCAACCTGATCCATAATCCTAATCACTAACCCTAATCATAATCACAACCCTTACCCCAAAACAACCCTAATGTCAACCCTAACCATAACCCTAATCAAAACCCTAAATCCAACACACCCCTAATCCTAATCTCAACCCTAACCTCAAACCTAACCCTAATCCCAATACACCCCTAATCACAACCCTAACCTTAACCCTAATCCCAAACCTAACCCTAATCCCAAGCGTAACCCTAATGCCAACCCTAACCCTAATACCAACCCTAATCCAAACCCTAACCCTAATCCCAGCTCTAACCCTAACTTTAGCCCCAACCCTAGCCCTAACTTTAGCCCCAACCCTAACCCTAGCCCTAAGGCTACTTTTACACTTGCGTCGTTTGGCATTCCGTCGCAATCCGTCGTTTTGGACAAGAAACGGATCCTGCAAATGTGCCCGCAGGATGCGTTTTTTGCCCATAGACTTGTATTGCCAACGGATCGTGACGGATGGCCACACGTCGCGTCCGTCGTGCACTGGATCAGTTGTGTTTTGGCAGACCGTCGGCACAAAAAATCGTTCAATGAAACTTTTTTTGTACGTCGCATCCGCCATTTCTGACCGCGCATGCGTGGCCGTAACTCCGCCCCCTCCTCCCCAGGACATAGATTGGGCAGCGGATGCATTGAAAAACTACAGCTGCTGCCCACGTTGTGCACAATTTTCACAACGTGCGTTGGTATGTCGGGCCGACACATTGCGACGGCCCCGTACCGACGTAAGTGTGAACGAAGCCTAACCCTAAATTTAGCCCCAACCCTAACCCTAAATTTAGCCCCAACCCTAAATTTAGCCCCAACCCTAGCCCTAACCCTAACCCTAGCCCTAGCCCTAACCCTAGCCCTAACCTTAGCCCTAACCCTAACCCTAGCCCTACCCCTAACCCTAACCCTACCCCAAACCTTACCCCTACCCCTAACCCTACCCCTAACCCTACCCCTAACCCTAACCCTACCCCTAACCGTAACCCTACCCCTAACCCTACCCCTAACCCTACCCCTACCCCTACCCCTAACCCTACCCCTAACCCTACCCCTACCCCTAACCCTACCCCTAACCCTACCCCTACCCCTAACCCTAACCCTACCCCTAACCGTAACCCTACCCCTAACCCTACCCCTAACCCTACCCCTACCCCTACCCCTAACCCTAACCCTACCCCTAACCCTAACCCTACCCCTAATCCTACCCCTAATCCTACCCCTAACCCTACCCCTACCCCTAACCCTAACCCTAACCCTAATTTTAGCCCCAACTGCTGTTCTCCTGCCGGTCGGCAGATGGAGACAGATGGCGGGCGCACTGCGCATGCGCCCACCATTTTCTTCTGCCGGCGGCCAGGAGGAGCAGCAAGAGGATCCAGGGACACAGGTGAGTATTGTAGGGTCCCCGAATGCCCCTATTTTTCTGTCCTCTGATGTGCGATCACATCAGAGGACAGAGAATTACACTTTACTTTTTTTTTTTTTGCGGTCGCCGGTAAACAGTTAATTACCGGCGATCGCAAAACGGGTCGGTAAAACCGACCCCGATCATGCTCTTTGGAGTCTCGGCTACCTCCGGCAGCCGAGACCCCAAAGATTCTCACGGGGCCAGCCAGCGGGTGCACTGCGCATGCGCCCGCCATTTTGAAGATGGCGGCGCCCACCGGGAGACACGAGGAGCATCGGGGGAGATAGGTGAGTATTGGGGGGCCACCTGGGACCCCTTTTCTCTGTCCTCCGATGTGCGATCACATCGGAGGACAGAGAAATTAAAAAGAGATCGCGTTTTTTTTTTTTTTTTTTGCGATCGCCGGTAAACGGTTAATTACCGGCGATCGCAAATGCGGGGTGGGTTAAAAAAACCCCGAATCATGTTCTCTGGGGTCTCAGCTACCCCCGGGAGCCGAGACCCCGGAGAAAATAGGCCTCTGGGGGGCACTATTCACTTTTTCCACAGCGCCGTTAATTAACGGCGCTGTGGTTTAAGTACCCTTAGCGGCCGCCGTTAAAAGGCGTATCGGCGGTCGCTAAGGGGTTAATGTTGCATCAACCAAAAAAAATGTAATTCTGGTGTTTTGATTTTTTTTCTCCCTACGTCGTTTACCGATCAGATTAATATACTTTATAGTTTGATAGATCGGACATTTCTGAACACAGAGATATCAAGTTTTAGTTTTTTAATGTTTTATTTCTAATGGGGCAAAGATGAGGGATTTGAACTGTTTTTTTTTTTACTTTTTTTTACTTTTTACTGTGTTCAGTAGTTTCTTTAGGAGAGTCTGTGATCTTCCGATTGCCTGTGCTATACCTAGCAGTACTTCGGTAGCAGTAGCAAAAACCATGATCTCTTATGAACACTAGGGGACTGTGATGACAATATCGGGGGTCTTCTTCAGACAACCCATCGGCACCCCACAAACATATGACAGAAGCGCCGATGGGTGGAACTTGTAATGCGCTTCCAGACAAAGTGCGTTAAACTTCGCTGTCAGTGATTGACAGCAATATATAACTGGTTAAAAGACACAGGAGGATTTCGGATCCACCAGCAGCTGTTAGAAGCACTGATTAAATCAGCCATCAAGTGCAGGGAAACATGCGGGCTCAGGCATCGAAGGCAGGGATGACATATATATACGTCAACTGTCATGAAAGATTAAAGGGGCTGTTAGGTCTGTGGCCCTGGGCGTCCATGGTAAAGGGATGGTCTTTAAAGGGGTTAGTTGAATAATAAAAGTTTGTGATGCCACCTTTGGCATTCGGTCATGGGTGACCGACGCTGCTTAAAGGGGACCACTTGGGTGGCATTATGGCAGCAGAGATGGTATGGCTTCCCACAAGTGAAGCTGGGTCCCCACGGCTCCCGATGTAATAGATGAAGATGGTAATAGGTGGTGTAGTAAGAAACAGAGTACACAGGGTTGCAGTCTATTTACCTCTTTACTTGGTTCAAGGGAGCCACAGTCCAGGGTACCAGATCAAGGATGCTGGTGTGGTCCAGCTGGCTTGGAAGCAAATTGGGAATCCCTCTAACAGGTGAGGTTGGAAGCCTTCCTTCTAGCGCTGTGATGTTGTAGTCCCTTACTGCCTTAGGTCTCATACAAGGTCCTCATGTTTTCTCTCTGTCCCCTTTAGGTAGGACACTACCCCTACGACAGGTAGCTTGAGCCTTTTTACAGGATCTCTATCACGACCTGGGCTCTATTTGCTACTGTGTCCTCGGGTGTTAATGGTGGACAGGTAACTTGCAATCAGCTGTCCGTCGGTTTCTGCCATGGGACATGAAGTTACCCCTACAACCTCGGTCTTCCTGCTACCGGTATCTGCACTCAGCATGGAGGAAGCCCAGACGCAGCTTCTCTCTTCAGCTCTTCACTCTCCTGTGCTTATTTTCCCTCTCATTCTCCTACCAACTGCTCTGCTTTCTGTTCCCTTCCTAGGAGCCACAGAATCACTCATCTCCACGACCCCAGCTTTCCTTCCTCTCTCTTCACTCTCCTGTTATGAAAGGCAATTCAGAATCACAATGGACATGGAGGTCAGAGCACATACAGTGAACTGATAATAACCCAAAATAATAGAACGAGCTCTGAGACGTGGGAACTCTGCAGACCGCAATCCCTAAGCCTATCAAACCACACTAAAGGTAACCGTGGAGCGCTCCTGACCAGAACCTAGGCGCCTCGTCACAGCCTGAGAAACTAGCTAATCCTGAAGATAGAAAAATAAGCCTAGCTTGCCTCAGAGAAATTCCCCAAAGGAAAAGGCAGCCCCCCACATAAAATGACTGTGAGTAAGATGAAAACACAAACATAGAGATGAAACAGATTTAGCAAAGTGAGGCCCGACTAGCTGAACAGAACGAGGATAGGGAAGATAACTTTGCGGTCAGCACAAAAACCTATAAAAAACCACGCAGAGGGGACAAAAAGACCCTCCGCACCGACTAACGGTACGGAGGTGGTCCCTCTGCGTCTCAGAGCTTCCAGCAGGCGAGAAAAACCAATAAAGCAAGCTGGACAGAAAAATAGCAACAAAATAACATAAGCAAAACTTAGCTTTACAGAGCAGCAGGCCACATGAATGATCCAGGGAAAAAACAAGTCCCACACTGAAACATTGACAGGAAGCATAGATCAAAGCATCAGGTGGAGTTAAGTAGAGAAGAAGCTAACGAGCTCACCAGATCACCTGAGGGAGGAAACTCAGAAGCTGCAGTACCACTTTCCTCCACAAACGGAAGATCCCAGAGAGAATCAGCCGAAGTACCACTTGTGACCACAGGAGTGAACTCTGCCACAGAATTCACAACACTCTCCTCTCACCAATGCTCTCCAATTGCCTAGCAACTGCCTAGCAACTGACTCCTCCTTCCGACCAGAGAGAGCAGGTCCACTGAAGTCAAGTGTAGAGCTCCCACTTCTGGCCTGTTGCAAAACAGTGCTGAATACCTGTCAAAGGAATCCTTCCTCACTTCCAAACGTGACATCACGTGACATTGCTCTCCCCGTGAGGAAAGCAATGCCACTGTAACAACCGGTTACCTGGGGTGTTACACATTTACATTATACATTCTGCAATGGGGTTGACGGGAGCCGATGCGAGTGGCCATCGACGCACATTCCATTTAAAAATTGCTGCCAGAGAATGACAGTGGCAGAGAATGACAGCCTCTCAACTTCTCTGGAAAAGAGATTGTATTTATTATTACAGAAAAGATCTACACTGATCGGTTTGATGGATTAACTTGCTGGAAAAGTATGCTGTCTTCATTTTGCTTTCAATCTAATTCTTCCTAGGTCAACAGTGGTCAGATTAGAGAATGGCAGTATGATGAATGATAGTGTGTTGTACATGTGATTGATTTCCTCTGCTTGTGCTCCTATTGGTGACTAAAGATGCTTTTAACTGCATTACTGCACTAGAAATATGAAAAATGAGAGCGTTTAGCGCATAAAAATGGCCAATTTTATGTGTACCTGGTAGCCCCTTTACAGCATCTCTCTTATACCAGGTCCTAAACTTGCCTTACCTCACTGAGAATAAACGTCTCCATCTGAATGGGTACATGTGAAACCTCTTCCTAGACTAAAATTCTCTCTCTCTGTGGAGGGGTATTGGACCTGCTGTAATTAAAACACCTGTGGCTAGGAGGCGGAGTGCTCAGTCAGAAGGCTAAAGAATACATTACAAAAACCTGACCGGCACATCCAAACATAGACTAAGTGTGAACAGGTGCTGAACCTAGAGTCGCTAACTCGTATATAGTTAAGTAAATAAGGCAGCACACTGCAGCGCTAGAACATGCAAACTTGAAATACGAAATTTGAACTGCATTACTGCACTAGAAATATGAAAAATGAGAGCGTTTAGCGCATAAAAATGGCCAATTTTATGTGTACCTGGTAGCCCCTTTACGGCATCTCTCTTATACCAGGTCCTAAACTTGCCTTACCTCACTGAGAATAAACGTCTCCATCTGAATGGGTACATGTGAAACCTCTTCCTAGACTAAAATTCTCTCTCTCTGTGGAGGGGTATTGGACCTGCTGTAATTAAAACACCTGAAGCTAGTGCAGTAATGCAGTTCAAATTTCGTATTTCAAGTTTGCATGTTCTAGCGCTGCAGTGTGCTGCCTTATTTACTTAACTATATACGAGTTGGCGACTCTAGGTTCAGCACCTGTTCACCCTTAGTCTATGTTTGGATGTGCCGATCAGGTTTTTGAAATGTATTCTTTAGCCTTCTGACTGATCACTCCGCCTCCTTGCCACAGGTGTTTTAATTACAGCAGGTCCAATACCCCTCCACAGAGAGAGAGAATTTTAGTCTAGGAAGAGGTTTCACATGTACCCATTCAGATGGAGACGTTTATTCTCAGTGAGGTAAGGCAAGTTTAGGACCTGGTATAAGAGAGATGCCGTAAAGGGGCTACCAGGTACACATAAAATTGGCCATTTTTATGCGCTAAACGCTCTCATTTTTCATATTTCTAGTGCAGTAATGCAGTTCAAATTTCATATTTCAAGTTTGCATGTTCTAGCGCTGCAGTGTGCTGCCTTATTTACTTAACTATATACGAGTTGGCGACTCTAGGTTCAGCACCTGTTCACACTTAGTCTATGTTTGGATGTGCCGGTCAGGTTTTTGAAATGTAAAGATGCTTTTACACTTAAAGATTATTATGAGCTAAGGATATGAGTGGATCTTTTGAAATTTGAATTTGACGAATTTTCACACAAAAAATTGATTTGCAGTGAATAAATGTGCACAAATTGCATAATATAAACATGGCCCACCTGCCTCTTCAGATTCAGAGGGACAAAGCAGTTGTGCATCACTGCATACTGCCTCTTCTTCCATTTCTCAAATGCTTCTTGGCTGGCTCCCTCTTTCCAAGGCAAGAGATTCAGAGAACAGCAGTAGAGACGGCTCCTGTCCTGGGCTCTCTGACTGCCTTGGCCATTTGGCAGGTGGTGAAGAGACAGATGGGTGCTCTTCAGTGCTCAGGACCTGAGAAGATATGGAACTAATTGAAGTCGATGCGTTAGCTGCCATCCATCCAACAGCGGCTTCAATTTGGTCCACCCGCAGCAGTGGGGTATAGCGAGCTCCTACAAAGCTGCGCATAAAGGACTGTTCCCTGGTAAAACTGGGGGATGCTGAGTCACTGGTGCACGCAGCAGGCACAGAATCCCCAATTTCTTTCCCTGCAGAAACTCCACGCCCACAACCACGTACCTTACTCCCTGCCTTCTTCATCTTGGTAGACTGATAAAGATAAGCAGAAAAGTACTAAGGGCTTAGTGTGCTTATTCCTGAACAGCTGCCAACAGGTATAAGAAACACTAATTTTATAAAGTGTGGACTAGACTTTAATATGAGCTAATGTGGCTTACACAACTGTAGAAGTGGAGTGTTTGGTGAACTTTATTTCCTTTTTTTTTTTCACAAAAAGACACTGGATGTGCCCAAAGATATAAAACCGATAGTATCATAATCTTTTTGTAGCTATTACAATGCAGGAAGGTAACCTACAATGCAATAGATGAGACTCCAAAAAATAGGCTAATACTAATCTGGCTGGGGTTGCAGGGCACAAAGCTGCAGAAAAGCTCCTCTATCTACTCCTATATAGTGTTTGCACGCAATCTAGCTGTATATGGAAGGAAACACACTAATAGGAGAAATCAGGAAAAATGTGCAGCAGCACTAATGCAAAAAAGGACAATGTAATAGTATGAGGCAGTGACGCACGCTGAGCGGACTACAACCAGATGTGGCTCTAGAACAGACTACAGCGTGCTCTGCTCTCACACACAGAGACCTTGCACACAGCCGTGAACAGCGCTGCAAGGAAAAAAAAGCTTCTCACACAGCGGTTGCTAAATTAGCCTGGGTAAAGCACAATGAAGCAAATCGCTATCTCAAACTGTCCCTCAGTCAGAACAGCAGCATCCTGTCCCTAACTGAATTCACAGCAGAGTGAACCCAAAATGGTGGCGGCGGCTTTTATAGTGCATCATGACATCATTTCAGCAGCCAATCACAGTCATGCCATTAGTTACATGCCTAACATGCATAACAGGATGTGCCCACACTTCTTAGGATCCTCATTGGCTGAATAAAATCAAACTGGCTCATTGCATTATGAGAACTTCCGATTCCGGTATTTGATATTGTAAAAGTATCGGAACTCAGTATCGGAACTCCGATACCGCGAATATCGGCCGATACCCGATATTGCGGTATCGGAATGCTCAACACTAGAGTTGAGCGACCTTGACCTTTTTAGAGTCGAGCCGGGTTTCGCGAAACCCGACTATCTCAAAAGTCGGGTCTAGTGAAATCGGCCGATTATGACGTAAAGTCGAGATCGACCGAAACACGAAACCCAATGCAAGTCAATGGGGCAGCATAGTCGGCAGTGAGTGGGGGCCAGGAAAACACCTAGAGTGCCCATTTTTATGTCAAAACCATCCATTCTTCTTAATGAAGCTTGTCAAGCGTAATTTACCTTATAATAATTGGAAGGCATTTGAAATTGGGGGTCATTTGGCTAAAGTTGTGGTGGGTAGGGCTGGTTCAAGTAATTAGTGGGCCCAGGAAATCTGGACCACGTCACGGCAGTGGAGCAGGGAGAGGTAAGTATTTCAACTTTGCAAGTGCTGTGAACCTGAGCAAGCAGGGGGGCCCACTCATTGGCATTGGCACTGGCACAGGGCCCCTCAAAGTACAGCGGTGTGTTTGCACGGCGGGGGCGCCTCCCACCGGCAGCAACACTTTTGCGTACTATGAGAGGCCCTGTGCCAGTGACGTTGCCAACTAGTATTCCTCCCCCCACCTGATGAAGGAACCTGCACTTTCATCTGCACCTTCCTCTTTGTCCCCGTGTAAGGTGGTATGGTATGCGGGAAGAGCAACCTGACTTTCAGCAGGGTCACAATGTTGTTGTGTAGCGTGCACGGGGAATGTTGCGTTACGGGTCAATGTACCAGTAGACTCATCTATCACTGGCTGGGCAATGGGCAGGATGAGGAGGAAACACAGATATAGGCCCAAAGAATAAAGTTGGCTAAATGCAGTTCAAAATTGGTAACACAGGAATAACCAGGGGGCATTGCAGTGGAGGACAACTGGAATGAGAGGCAGACACCGATAGTAGGCCCCAACCCAACTAGTAGGCCAAATGCAGTCTAACATTAACAACTACTTAACGAGCGCCTGAAAACGGAATTTCAGGACAGGAAACCAGGAGAACAGCAAGGAGCGGCAGATACTGTTAGTAGTCCCCAAACCAACTAGTACGCCAAATGCAGTTGTTCCATTTAACCACAATTTAACGAGAGCCTGAAGATAGAAGCTCAGGAAAGGCAACCTGGAGAACACCTTGGAGTGGAACACACCATCTCTCTCCACCCCATACCCATTTTGTAGGCCTAATGCAGTGTAGTTTTCTACAACTACTAAACGAGAGTTGGAAGACCGAAGTAATGGCAAGGAAACCTGGGGAACACCTTGGAGTGTAACACACCATCTCTCTCCACCCGATACCCATTTTGTAGGCCTAATGCAGTGTAGTTTTCTACAACTACTAAACGAGAGTCGGAAGACCGAAGCAATGGCAAGGAAACCTGGGGAACACCTTGGAGTGTAACACACCATCTCTCTCCACCCGATACCCATTTTGTAGGCCTAATGCAGTGTAGTTTTCTACAACTACTAAACGAGAGTCGGAAGACTGAAGCAATGGCAAGGAAACCTGGGAACACCTTGGAGTGTAACACACCATCTCTCTCCACCTGATACCCAATTTGTAGGCCTAATGCAGTGTAGTTTTCTACAACTACTAAACGAGAGTCGGAAGACCGAAGCAATGGCAAGGAAACCTGGGGAACACCTTGGAGTGTAACACACCATCTCTCTCCACCCGATACCCATTTTGTAGGCCTAATGCAGTGTAGTTTTCTACAACTACTAAACGAGAGTCGGAAGACCGAAGCAATGGCAAGGAAACCTGGGGAACACCTTGGAGTGTAACACACCATCTCTCTCCACCCGATACCCAATTTGTAGGCCTAATGCAGTGTAGTTTTCTACAACTACTAAACGAGAGTCGGAAGACCGAAGCAATGGCAAGGAAACCTGGGGAACACCTTGGAGTGTAACACACCATCTCTCTCCACCCGATACCCATTTTGTAGGCCTAATGCAGTGTAGTTTTCTACAACTACTAAACGAGAGTCGGAAGACCGAAGCAATGGCAAGGAAACCTGGGGAACACCTTGGAGTGTAACACACCATCTCTCTCCACCCGATACCCATTTTGTAGGCCTAATGCAGTGTAGTTTTCTACAACTACTAAACGAGAGTCGGAAGACCGAAGCAATGGCAAGGAAACCTGGGGAACACCTTGGAGTGTAACACACCATCTCTCTCCACCCGATACCCATTTTGTAGGCCTAATGCAGTGTAGTTTTCTACAACTACTAAACGAGAGTCGGAAGACCGAAGCAATGGCAAGGAAACCTGGGGAACACCTTGGAGTGTAACACACCATCTCTCTCCACCCGATACCCAATTTGTAGGCCTAATGCAGTGTAGTTTTCTACAACTACTAAACGAGAGTCGGAAGACCGAAGCAATGGCAAGGAAACCTGGGGAACACCTTGGAGTGTAACACACCATCTCTCTCCACCCAATACCCATTTTGTAGGCCTAATGCAGTGTAGTTTTCTACAACTACTAAACGAGAGTCGGAAGACCAAAGCAATGGCAAGGAAACCTGGGGAACACCTTGGAGTGTAACACACCATCTCTCTCCACCCGATACCCATTTTGTAGGCCTAATGCAGTGTAGTTTTCTACAACTACTAAACGAGAGTCGGAAGACCGAAGCAATGGCAAGGAAACCTGGGGAACACCATGGAGTGTAACACACCATCTCTCTCCACCCCATACCCAATTTGTAGGCCTAATGCAGCCTACTTTCCGACAACTACTAAACGAGAGCATGAAGATCGAAGCTCAGGAAAGGCAACCTGGGGAACACCTTGGAGTGTAACACACCCTCTCTCTACACCACGGAAGGGCTGATTCTTAGGAAGGAAGGCTGTCGGAAAGAAGCAGGGCGCGTCCGAGGGTGATTATATTCTTATTAGGTATATACTCACCCTCGGACGCGCCCTGCTTCTTTATTTGTAATGAATGTTTATTTGCAATGTGGTTTTGACTTACTCTATTTTTTTGGTAAATAATGATTTTATTATTTTCATTGTTTTGCATCTTCTTGGCAATAATATAAAGAAGACGCGACAGGACAACACTCGGTGGATGCCATATCTGTGTTTTAAATTGAAAAAAACTTTCAGTTAACTACTTGCAGGAGAAAGTTATTGTAGCTGGTGGCCATTTTTAGTACTGTACCAGATTTTTGTTGTATGTGTTTGTTTTTAATGTTAAAATGTCTGCATTTGATATCTCTCCAGTATTTTCTTTTTTATAAGCAAAATACTTATTTTTATATTTTCTGATGTTGGTTCAAGGGGTACACGGGCAGCAGTAGACAGGTCAGTGGAGGCCTAGTGGAAGGAGGGACCGCAGACAGGCTTTGAAGGCCTAACATAATAAATTGGGCTGGCTGTAGGCAATTTAAAATTGGTTCCAGGGGAACACGGGTAGCAGTGGCCTGGTCAGTGTAGTAGTAGTGGAAAGAACGGGCCGCAGACAGGCTTCGAAGGCCTAACATAACAAAAATTGGGATGTAGGCAATTTACAATTGGTTCCAGGGGAACACGGACAGCAGTAGACAGGTCATTGGAGGCCTAGTGGAAGGAGGGACCGCAGACAGGCTTCGAAGCCCTAACATAATAAATTGGGCTGGCTGTAGGCAATTTAAAATTGGTTCCAGGGGAACCCGGGCAGCAGTAGACAGGTCAGTGGAGGCCTAGTGGAAGGAGGGACCGCAGACAGGCTTCGAAGCCCTAACATAATAAATTGGGCTGGCTGTAGGCAATTTAAAATTGGTTCCAGGGGAACACGGGCGGCAGTAGACAGGTCAGTGGAGGCCTAGTGGAAGGAGGGACTGCAGACAGGCTTCGAAGCCCTAACATAATAAATTGGGCTGGCTGTAGGCAATTTAAAATTGGTTCCAGGGGAACCCGGGCAGCAGTAGACAGGTCAGTGGAGGCCTAGTGGAAGGAGGGACGGCAGACAGGCTTCGAAGCCCTAACATAATAAATTGGGCTGGCTGTAGGCAATTTAAAATTGGTTCCAGGGGAACACGGGCGGCAGTAGACAGGTCAGTGGAGGCCTAGTGGAAGGAGGGACCGCAGACAGGCTTCGAAGCCCTAACATAATAAATTGGGCTGGCTGTAGGCAATTTAAAATTGGTTCCAGGGGAACACGGGCGGCAGTAGACAGGTCAGTGGAAGCCTAGTGGAAGGAGGGACCGCAGACAGGCTTCGAAGCCCTAACATAATAAATTGGGCTGGCTGTAGGCAATTTAAAATTGGTTCCAGGGGAACCCGGGCAGCAGTAGACAGGTCAGTGGAGGCCTAGTGGAAGGAGGGACCGCAGACAGGCTTCGAAGCCCTAACATAATAAATTGGGCTGGCTGTAGGCAATTTAAAATTGGTTCCAGGGGAACACGGGCGGCAGTAGACAGGTCAGTGGAGGCCTAGTGGAAGGAGGGACCGCAGACAGGCTTCGAAGCCCTAACATAATAAATTGGGTTGGCTGTAGGCAATTTAAAATTGGTTCCAGGGGAACACGGGCGGCAGTAGCCAGGTCAGTGTAGTAGTAGTGGAAAGAACGGGCCGCAGAAAGGCTTCGAAGGCCTAACATAACAAAAATTGGGCTGTAGGCAATTTAAAATTGGTTCCAGGGGAACACGGGCGGCAGTAGACAGGTCAGTGGAGGCCTAGTGGAAGGAGGGACCGCAGACAGGCTTCGAAGCCCTAACATAATAAATTGGGCTGGCTGTAGGCAATTTAAAATTGGTTCCAGGGGAACCCGGGCAGCAGTAGACAGGTCAGTGGAGGCCTAGTGGAAGGAGGGACCGCAGACAGGCTTCGAAGCCCTAACATAATAAATTGGGCTGGCTGTAGGCAATTTAAAATTGGTTCCAGGGGAACACGGGCGGCAGTAGACAGGTCAGTGGAGGCCTAGTGGAAGGAGGGACCGCAGACAGGCTTCGAAGCCCTAACATAATAAATTGGGCTGGCTGTAGGCAATTTAAAATTGGTTCCAGGGGAACACGGGCGGCAGTAGACAGGTCAGTGGAGGCCTAGTGGAAGGAGGGACCGCAGACAGGCTTCGAAGCCCTAACATAATAAATTGGGCTGGCTGTAGGCAATTTAAAATTGGTTCCAGGGGAACACGGGCAGCAGTAGACAGGTCAGTGGAGGCCTAGTGGAAGGAGGGGCCGCAGACAGGCTTCGAAGCCCTAACATAATAAATTGGGCTGGCTGTAGGCAATTTAAAATTGGTTCCAGGGGAACACGGGCGGCAGTAGCCAGGTCAGTGTAGTAGTAGTGGAAAGAACGGGCCGCAGACAGGCTTCGAAGGCCTAACATAACAAAAATTGGGCTGTAGGCAATTTAAAATTGGTTCCAGGGGAACACGGGTGGCAGTAGACAGGTCAGTGGAGGCCTAGTGGAAGGAGGGACCGCAGACAGGCTTCGAAGCCCTAACATAATAAATTGGGCTGGCTGTAGGCAATTTAAAATTGGTTCCAGGGGAACACGGGCAGCAGTAGACAGGTCAGTGGAGGCCTAGTGGAAGGAGTGACCGCAGACAGGCTTCGAAGGCCTAACATAAGAAAAATGTCAATACAATGGTATTGACAGTGCCAGGCATTGAAGGATGTCAGCGCATAGACTAAACATTGGTGGAGCTGTGAGAGAAAATTTTGCAAGTGGTAGAGCACTGTTTGACCTGGGGGGGGGACTGTCTTGTGGCCGGCGGTACAGGCCCAGGGCCCCTCATATTACAACGGTGTGTCTGACGTTGGGTGCGCACCACCACCGCCAGACACTTTATTGTACTATGAGGGACCTAGTGGCAGTGCCGTCGACCAAAAGCGGGCACACCCACCTCTTCAGACAAACAGTACTCTCACGGGTGCTGGCGCCAAGTGGCGATAACACGGCCCCGTGTGGGGACTTTGGCCATTTAGGGAGGTGTTAACATGTCGGATGCTGGACAATCAGGTGCTGCAAATTACGAGATTGGAAAAGTCGTTCAGAATAGTCCACAGGCAAGACCTTTACATAGGAAAGCTAGGTGTCAGCCAGGCAAGGTGGGGCAAAAGATTTTGAAATCCAGTTGTGGTTCATTTTAATGAAGGTTAGATCATCTACATTTTGTGTAGCCAGACGAGTCCTTTTTTCTGTTAGTATTGAACCTGCAGCACTGAATACTCTTTCTGATAGGACACTAGCTGCCGGGCAAGCAAGCTCCTGCAATGCATATTCTGCCAATTCTGGCCAGGTGTCTAATTTTGATGCCCAGTAATCAAATGGGAATGACGGTTGAGGGAGAACGTCGATAAGGGATGAAAAATAGTTAGTAACCATACTGGACAAATGTTGTCTCCTGTCACTTTGAATTGATGCTGCAGTACCTGTCCTGTCTGCGGTCATAGCAAAATCACTCCACAACCTGGTCAGAAAACCCCTCTGGCCAACGCCACTTCTGATTTCTGCCCCTCTAACACCTCTGGTCTGCTGGCCCCTGCAGCTCGTGTTAGAACGATCACGGGCGCTGTGTGCAGGGAATGCCAGAAGCAAACGGTCAATAAGAGTTGATTGTTTGGTTGCTAATATTAGTTCCAAGTTCTCATGTGGCATTATATTTTGCAATTTGCCTTTATAGCGAGGATCAAGGAGGCAGGCCAACCAGTAATCGTCATCGTTCATCATTTTTGTTATGCGTGTGTCCCTTTTGAGGATACGTAAGGCATAATCCGCCATGTGGCCCAAAGTTCCAGTTCTCAAATCTGTGGTTGTGCTTGGTTGAGGGGCAGTTTCAGGCAAATCCACGTCACTTGTGTCCCTCCAAAAACCAGAACCCGGCCTTGCCGCGCCAACAATTTCCACTGGCCCCGGAAAAGCTTCCTCATTAAAAATATAATCATCCCCATCATCCTCCTCGTCCTCCTCCTCCTGTTCGCCTGCTACCTCGTCCTGTACACTGCCCTGGCCAAACAATGGCTGACTGTCATCAAGGCTTTCCTCTTCCTCAGCTGCAGACGCCTGATCCTTTATGTGCGTCAAACTTTGCATCAGCAGACGCATTAGGGGGATGCTCATGCTTATTATGGCGTTGTCTGCACTAACCAGCCGTGTGCATTCCTCAAAACACTGAAGGACTTGACACGTCTTGAATCTTCGACCACTGCACACCTGACAACTCCATGTCTGCCATCCTACTGCCTGCCCGTGTATGTGTATCCTCCCACAAAAACATAACAGCCCGCCTCTGTTCACACAGTCTCTGAAGCATGTGCAGTGTTGAGTTCCACCTTGTTGCAACGTCTATGATTAGGCGATGCTGGGGAAGGTTCAAAGAACGCTGATAGGTCTGCATACGGCTGGAGTGTACGGGCGAACGGCGGATATGTGAGCAAAGTCCACGCACTTTGAGGAGCAGGTCGGATAACCCCGGATAACTTTTCAGGAAGCACTGCACCACCAGGTTTAAGGTGTGAGCCAGGCAAGGAATGTGTTTCAGTTGGGAAAGGGAGATGGCAGCCATGAAATTCCTTCCGTTATCACTCACTACCTTGCCTGCCTCAAGATCTACAGTGCCCAGCCACGACTGCGTTTCTTTCTGCAAGAACTTGGACAGAACTTCAGCGGTGTGTCTGTTGTCGCCCAAACACTTCATAGCCAATACAGCCTGCTGACGTTTGCCAGTAGCTGCCCCATAATGGGAGACCTGGTGTGCAACAGTGGCAGCTGCGGATGGAGTGGTTGTGCGACTGCGGTCTGTGGACGAGGTCTCGCTTCTGCAGGAGGACGAGGAGGAGGAGGAGGGGGTGCGAACGGCTACAGCCAACTGTTTCCTAGACCGTGGGCTAGGCAGAACTGTCCCAAACTTGCTGTCCCCTGTGGACCCTGCATCCACCACATTTACCCAGTGTGCCGTGATGGACACGTAACGTCCCTGGCCATGCCTACTGGTCCATGCATCTGTTGTCAGGTGCACCTTTGTGCTCACACATTGCCTGAGTGCATGGACGATGCGCTCTTTAACATGCTGGTGGAGGGCTGGGATGGCTTTTCTGGAAAAAAAGTGTCGACTGGGTAGCTCGTAGCGTGGTACAGCGTAGTCCATCAGGGCTTTGAAAGCTTCGCTTTCAACTAACCGGTAGGGCATCATCTCTAACGAGATTAGTCTAGCTATGTGGGCGTTCAAACCCTGTGTACGCGGATGCGAGGCTAAGTACTTCCTTTTTCTAACCATAGTCTCATGTAGGGTGAGCTGGACTGGAGAGCTGGAGATCGTGGAACTAGCGGGGGTGCCGGTGGACATGGCAGACTGAGAGACGGTGGGAGATGGTATTGTTGCCGCCGGTGCCCTAGATGCAGTGTTTCCTACTACGAAACTGGTGATTCCCTGAGCCTGACTGCTTTAGTCTGGCAAAGAAACCTGCACAGATACTGCAGGTGGTGCAGAAAATGGTGGCCCTACACTGCCGGAAGGGATGTTGCGTTGATGACTAGCTTCATTGGCCGAGGGTGCTACAACCTTAAGGGACGTTTGGTAGTTAGTCCAAGCTTGCAAATGCATGGTGGTTAAATGTCTATGCATGCAACTTGTATTGAGACTTTTCAGATTCTGCCCTCTGCTTAAGGTAGTTGAACATTTTTGACAGATGACTTTGCGCTGATCAATTGGATGTTGTTTAAAAAAATGCCAGACTGCACTCTTTCTAGCATCGGATACCTTTTCAGCCATTGCCGACTGAGCTTTAACCGGATGGCCTCCCTGTCCTCCAACAGGTTTTGACTTTGCCACGCGTTTTGGGCAAGATACTGGCCCGGCAGATGGAACCTGTTGCGATGTTGATGCCTGCTGCGGCCCCTCCTCCTCCGCTTCAGAACTGCTGCCGCCTGCACCCTGTTCCCCCAATGGCTGCCAATCGGGGTCAAGAACTGGGTCATCTATTACCTCTTCTTGTAGCTCGTGTGCAACTTCGTCTGTGTCACCGTGTCGGTCGGTGGTATAGCGTTCGTGATGGGGCAACATAGTCTCATCAGGGTCTGATTCTTGATCAGCACCCTGCGAGGGCAATGTTGTGGTCTGAGTCAAAGGACCAGCATAGTAGTCTGGCTGTGGCTGTGCATCAGTGCACTCCATGTCAGATTCAACTTGTAATGGGCATGGACTGTTAACTGCTTCACTTTCTAAGCCAGGGACGGTATGTGTAAAGAGCTCCATGGAGTAACCCGTTGTGTCGCCTGCTGCATTCTTCTCTGTTGTTGTTTTTGCTGAAGAGGACAAGGAAGCGACTTGTCCCTGACCGTGAACTTCCACTAACGACGCGCTGCTTTTACTTTTACCAGTTTCACGAGAGGAGGCAAAAGAGCTAGAGGCTGAGTCAGCAAGATAAGCCAAAACTTGCTCTTGCTGCTCCGGCTTTAAAAGCGGTTTTCCTACTCCCAGAAAAGGGAGCGTTCGAGGCCTTGTGTAGCCAGACGACGAACCTGGCTCCACAGCTCCAGACTTAGGTGCAATATTTTTTTTCCCACGACCACCTGATGCTCCACCACTACCACTACCCTCATTACCAGCTGACAATGAACGCCCCCGGCCACGACCTCTTCCACCAGACTTCCTCATTTTTTTAAAAACGTTACCAAACTAACGGTATTTGTTGCTGTCACACAACTTACACGGTGAGCTATAACTTCAGTATGATTTAGCTACCCCTTTACAGGTGGGTGAGACCACAACGAAAATCAGGCACAATGTTACACACTCTGTTGTTGGTGGCAACAAATGAGAGAGATGCCACACACGCAGGACTGTCACTGAAGCGCAAATGTAAATATTAATCTCCCACTGATTTGTTTGTTTTTTTTTAACAGGGAGACTTTAGAAAAAAAAAATAATTAAAAAAAATGATTTTTTAAGGAAGAATTTATAAACCAAATAAAATGAAATGATTGTTTCAGGGAGAATTTAGAAAACAAATTAAAAAAAAATAGGCTTTCTATGGCCCACTGAGTGAGAGAGGACGCACACAGGAGTCAGGAGTGGCACACAAGCCCAGAGGCCAATATTTATCTCCCACTGATTGATTTAGTGATTTTTTCAGGTAGATTTTGGAACCCAAATCAAGCAAAAAAATAAATAGGCTTTCTATGGCCCACAATTGGAGAGAGAGAGAGAGAGATGGCACACCCAGGAGTCAAGACTGGCACACAAGCAGAAAGGGCAATATTAATCTCCCACTGATTTGATTTTTTTTTTTTTTTCAGGGAGACTTTAGAAAAAAAAATACAAAAAAATGAATTTTTCAGGAAGAATTTAGAAACAAAATAAAATAAAATGATTGTTTCAGGGAGAATTTAGAAAACAAAAAAAAAAAATAGGCTTTGTAGGGCCCACTGAGTGAGAGAGGACGCACACAGGAGTCAGGAGTGGCACACAAGCCCAGAGGCCAATATTTATCTCCCACTGATTGATTTAGTGATTTTTTCAGGTAGATTTTGGAACCCAAATCAAGCAAAAAAATTAATAGGCTTTCTATGGCCCACAATTGGAGAGAGAGAGATGGCACACCCAGGAGTCAAGACTGGCACACAAGCAGAAAGGGCAATATTAATCTCCCACTGATTTGATTTTTTTTTTTTTTTTTTCAGGGAGACTTTAGAAAAAAAAATACAAAAAAAATGATTTTTTCAGGAATAATTTAGAAACCAAATAAAATAAAATGATTTTTTCAGGGAGAATTTAGAAAACAAATAAAACAAAAAATAGGCTTTCTAGGGCCCACTGAGTGAGAGATGACGCACACAGGCTGGCTATACCACAGACGAGCGGTGGACACCGCGTCTTACCGGGGCACACACAGCTTCTATTCCGCAGGTAACACATATCTCTTCAGGTCCAGGGTACTTCTCCGTTGGGTCTTTTTTAGATGCTGATACGTGCATCCTTTCACTTCCCTTAGCATTACTGGCGCGATTCTCATGGTCACCTCAGGTACGATACTTCTCAATTTTAGTTTGGGCACGCTGTCATGCCTTCTTTGACGTGACACCCCTCACCATTCTCCACTTAGGCGCTGTCTGCCTTATGCCCTGGGACTTGCTTACATTCCTTGTCCCTATACTATTCCATTAGTACGGTACGTAGTAGTCCTTTTCATTCCTCTCTAAGTTCACATCGGTGCCAGATGTTATACCTCTCTGCCTGCATGACATTTGTTTCTATGCATGTATTTTCTTCTTGCGACCCATTGGTTATTTGGGCTCAGCATTACTATATACTAGCAGTTTTCTGTATATACTTTGTTTATTTTTGTTTTTCACTGCACTGTATTTATGTACATATTTGTTTCACCTTGTAGTAACTGATGAAGGTCCTGTTTGTTTTGGACCGAAACGTTTTAGTACTACAATAAAAATCTTCACCTGAGCAATAAAGTTGAGTGCATAGGTTTATCATTTGATGTATTATAAGGTGTGGGAACCTACCTTTTGCACCATAACTAATAGTGCACGCGCTGTTATTATTAACGTTATATCCCCTTACGCATAGCACATTAGCGGGTCATGTCCACCTTCTCC
Organism: Ranitomeya imitator; assembly: GCF_032444005.1. Taxonomy (NCBI): domain Eukaryota; kingdom Metazoa; phylum Chordata; class Amphibia; order Anura; family Dendrobatidae; genus Ranitomeya; species Ranitomeya imitator. The sequence continues at coordinate 68,391,342 of NC_091285.1, read as the reverse complement.
TACAATGCAGAGGAGACTTCTAATATTCTGGCACGATCTACACTTAGCTGTGATTTCTTGAAAATTCCACCAAGGGAAACACGAGGGCGTGACCTAGAGCGCGAGCTCCGTCACTTTGTAAATATCGAACTTCACTGTGCTACCCTCACGGAATACCTTCGGTTACAGAGGATCCCTAGGGGCCTCCGTGTACCTCTCCGTCCCACACTGTTTCGGGACTCTCCTGACTATTGTACCAAGTATGAACAGATACTCAATAAATGTTCTTTCGACATTATCACTTTGACTATTGAGCACCTACAGAAAGCCATCGCCACGAGTTCGGAGCACATCAAATCCATTGAGGCACAGCTTACGACAACAGGCTCTCCTGAGGAACTGAGCTCCCTGAAGGAACAGATCTCCAAAAATATCGATAAACATCGCCGCGAGACTGAGGAGAGAAAAAGAGTCAAGTTCAACAGGGATACGGAAGATTACGAGCGGAATCAAGTCTACAGATGGCAGGACGTCTCCTCCAACCGACGATATCCATCTCGTCCTTCCCCCCGTTCATCCTTCGACTATGCCTCTTCGGGTTCAGAACAGGAGCGCAACGATACTCCAGCTGCTTTGCCACATTTTTTAGGACAACGTCAACGTCCACCGCGAAGAAAACCACGAGGCGGGGCCATGGGCACAGGTCGAACTCCAGACCCAGTTTGAGTCACGAGATCCCAGGTACAAACCCATTGGTGATTAACATTTCGGACAGGACTCTGGGGGTGGCTGAGCATAATGTCTTACAAAAAGGGTTATCCTTCTGTCCCACTTATCATTGTCGTACTTTTGATTTGGAAATGGACCTTCAGCGTTTTTTTCGGACTTTAAGGCTAAAGGCACACTTCTCCACTGTCCCAGACACACCTTCTCCTCCCCCTCAGATGGAAATTTCTCCCCACATCATGTCATCCCGTAGTTTGGGGTTACATAAGAAAAGCCATTTTAGGCCTCCCCATGGGTCCCATGCTATGGAGACCTTCATTGGGTTCGTCCAAACTTCTTTTCACCAATTAAAGGATGATATCAACAGAGGCAAACTTTTTTATCCTCCTAATCTAACTCCTATTGAACGCCAGGCCCTAAGAGGGCTCCAGGAGGATAAGAATATAGTTATCAAACCTGCCGATAAAGGGGGGGCCCTAGTGGTCATGAATAAGACGGATTATTTACGAGAGATTTCCCGACAACTGAATGACACATCCATCTACCATAGACTTCCGGGAGACCCCACGGTGTCTATTCGTCAGAATATCTCCGATATTCTTATAAAATACACTTCATTAGGTATCTTAGATACCAAAACTTGCGATTTTCTAACCAACTCTCATCCAGTTATCCCGGTCTTTTATACCATTCCCAAAATTCATAAAAATCTGGAAAATCCCCCAGGACGGCCCATTGTGGCCTCCACCGATTCTATTTTGTCCCCTCTAGCAGTATATCTCGAAAAAATCTTGACACCCCTGATACAAAAATCCCGGTCGTACATTCTGGACACAGGAGCCTTTCTTAAAGTTTTACAAGATCTCAATAATATCCCATCTACGGCTATACTTGTAACTATGGACGTCAAAGATCTGTATACCTCGATTCCACACATAGAGGGTATTAACTCGGTACACAAACTGTTAACACATTCAGGGCTCCATGATGACCAGGTTAACCTATGTATTGAGTTATTAACTGTTATTCTGACTTCTAACCACTTCATGTTCCAGGATGATTTCTACCTGCAGGTCCGTGGCACCGCGATGGGCTCCAATGTAGCACCCCCCTATGCTAACTGTTACATGGCCGACTTCGAGGAGAGCAAGATCTATCCCAATTCGTTCTTTGTATCCAACGTTCTCCTATGGAAGCGTTATATAGACGACGTGTTCTGCATATGGGGGGGCACATTGGAAGCCCTCGCCTCCTTTCTCGAGTGGCTCAATACAGCCTGGCCCGGTATTTCCTTTACGATGACACATGATTCCAGTAAGATCAATTTCCTGGACACTATGGTTATACGCAAACCAAATGGGGCCATTTCAACTGACTTGTACACTAAAAGTACTGACCGGAATAGCTTATTACATTTTACTAGCTTCCATCCACCCTCCACTAAACGGTCTATACCACGGTCCCAATTCCATCGAGTCTCCAGAATTGTGTCAGACCCTGAACTTCGCACTACCAGGCTGCGTGAAATGGCATCTAAATTCTCACAACGGGGCTATCCAGCAGCTACACTCCAGACAGCACAGGCACCTTCCCAACCGAGACCCAATAAAACATCCAAACGTATCCCCTTTGTACATTCTTTCCATCCTTTTGCATACGTCCTACATAAGTCTATCCGCAGACATTGGCATCTCCTATCCAGTGCTCACCCGGGGGTTCCTGAATTTCAGGAACCTTTTCTTCCTTGCTTTAGACGGGCCCCCAATCTCAAAGACACATTGGTGAAAGCGGATATTGGCACCAATAAATTGATCCAGCGCCAACGGTTCCTACAGAACCCACGTACTGGAACCTTTCTTTGTCTTCACTGTTCCCAATGCAGCAATGTACTCAAGGGCTCTACATTTCATCACCCTCACTCGGGTAAAATTTTCCCTATGCCGGGTTTCTTCACCTGCGATACTTCATGGGCCATCTACCTAATTAAATGCCCGTGTGGCTTACTGTATGTGGGCGAAACTACGCAAGCCATCCGCAACCGAATTTCCAAACATAAATCTACAATACGTTGTCAAAATCTTCTCTTACCCATTCCCTCACATTTCAGTGATAAGGGCCACAGTATTTCGCAGCTCCAATTTCAGGTCATAGAGCACGTCCCCCAACTAAGACGGGGTGGGAATAGAATATCTCACCTGAAACGTAGAGAGGCCTATTGGATCCATACTCTGGATACATTACACCCTAAGGGCCTTAATAGGGATTATGATCTGGCGGCCTTCCTATAGTCAGGTGCCCTACGGTCATGGGCTTGTCCTCATAGGGCTTTTATTTCTTTCGTTCACATTCATTCGTCTAGTCATGAGTATTTGATTCATATTATTCATATAGTCTATCCCTATACATGGTATTGACATAGGTATCTCTGTCCAGACTTTAAAAATCTTCTCCAGTAGGTGTCCAATTAACGCCACCCAATGGTTTATTATACTCATAGCCTTATTTGTCTATTATGTGTGGGTCCTTTAGGTTGGTTCCAGATTTTATTAATTTTCCGTATAGGTTGGTCACCTTCGGTGGAGTTATATGTAACACAGTATCTTTATACAGGTGTACCTCGACTTCTGGTCCTAACTCTCTTTTTTTCTATTATTGAGCCGTCTGTATTGAAGTCTGTCTTTGTCATACTACCACCGCGGTCATATCTCCACCCGGATTCCATACCACTGGACTTCACCCATTGCACATCTACTTTGCCGTACTTCCCGGAGGCACTATGTATTTCACCTTCTAGCATGTACTCATTCTATTGTATTTCCACTGTGCCGCACCACCTCAGTATAGGTTGCTTTCCCTTCTCAGTAGTAGGCGTTATACATTTCCTCGGAACTAAGTGTGCCGCTCCTAGCTCCGTGGGGAAGGTTCCTGTATAGGGACCTTTTTTTCCCCCTTCGCTTAACTGCGGATCATCTTCCGGCGCTACACACTCCGTCACCTAGGAGACGCGCTTGTTTTTCCTATAACGGCGTCACTTCCGCCCACGTGGAGCGCCTTCCCATTCGTGCGGGCTCCCTCTTGGGACACGCCCCTCTGCTATATGTACGCGCACAGGCTGGCTATACCACAGACAAGCGGTGGACACCGCGTCTTACCGGGGCACACACAGCTTCTATTCCGCAGGTAACACTATCTCTTCAGGTCCAGGGTACTTCTCCGTTGGGTCTTTTTTAGATGCTGATACGTGCATCCTTTCACTTCCCTTAGCATTACTGGCGCGATTCTCATGGTCACCTCAGGTACGATACTTCTCAATTTTAGTTTGGGCACGCTGTCATGCCTTCTTTGACGTGACACCCCTCACCATTCTCCACTTAGGCGCTGTCTGCCTTATGCCCTGGGACTTGCTTACATTCCTTGTCCCTATACTATTCCATTAGTACGGTACGTAGTAGTCCTTTTCATTCCTCTCTAAGTTCACATCGGTGCCAGATGTTATACCTCTCTGCCTGCATGACATTTGTTTCTATGCATGTATTTTCTTCTTGCGACCCATTGGTTATTTGGGCTCAGCATTACTATATACTAGCAGTTTTCTGTATATACTTTGTTTATTTTTGTTTTTCACTGCACTGTATTTATGTACATATTTGTTTCACCTTGTAGTAACTGATGAAGGTCCTGTTTGTTTTGGACCGAAACGTTTTAGTACTACAATAAAAATCTTCACCTGAGCATTAAAGTTGAGTGCATAGGTTTATCATTTCACATAATCCAGTATTGGACTGGAAATCTATGTCTGTGTCCAGCTGGGGTTGCCAGGGGGTACATGGTGATGTTCCATTTTTGTCTATTTCGTCTTCCACTCCTTCTGAAGTTCCAGAGTTTTTGTTGGATTATCGGGATGTATTTGATGAGCCCAAAGCCAGTGCCCTACCTCCTCATAGGGATTGCGATTGTGCAATTAATTTGATTCCTGGTAGTAAGTTTCCTAAGGGCCGATTGTTCAATTTATCTGTGCCAGAACACGCCGCTATGTGGAGGTATATAAAGGAATCCTTGGAGAAAGGCCATATTCGCCCGTCGTCATCACCGTTAGGAGCAGGGTTCTTTTTTGTGGCCAAGAAGGATGGTTCTTTGAGACCTTGTATTGATTACCGCCTTCTTAATAAAATTACAGTCAAATTTCAGTATCCTTTGCCGTTGCTGTCTGATTTGTTTGCTCGTATTAAAGGGGCTAGTTGGTTCACCAAGATAGATCTTCGAGGGGCGTATAATCTTGTGCGTATTAAACAAGGCGATGAGTGGAAAACAGCATTTAATACGCCCGAGGGCCATTTTGAGTACCTGATTATGCCATTCGGGCTTTCCAATGCTCCATCAATATTTCAGTCCTTTATGCATGACATCTTCCGAGAGTACCTGGATAAATTCCTGATTGTGTATTTGGATGATATTTTGGTCTTTTCGGATGATTGGGAGTCTCATGTGAAGTAGGTCAGAATGGTGTTCCAGGTCCTTCGTGCGAATTCCTTGCTTGTGAAGGGGTCAAAGTGTCTCTTTGGAGTTCAGAAGGTTTCATTTTTGGGGTTCATTTTTTCCCCTTCTACTATCGAGATGGACCCTGTTAAAGTCCTGGTCATTTACGATTGGACTCAGCCGACATCTGTGAAAAGCCTACAAAAGTTCCTGGGCTTTGCTAACTTGTATCGGCGCTTCATCAATAATTTTTCTACTGTTGCTAAACCATTGACTGATTTGACCAAGAAGGGTGCTGATGTGGTCAATTGGTCTTTTGCAGCTGTAGAGGCTTTTCAGGAGTTGAAGCGTCGTTTTTCTTCTGCCCCTGTGTTGTGCCAGCCAGATGTTTCGCTCCCGTTTCAGGTTGAGGTTGATGCTTCTGAGATTGGAGCAGGGGCTGTTTTGTCGCAAAGAAGTTCTGATGGCTCGGTGATGAAGCCATGTGCTTTCTTTTCTAGAAAGTTTTCGCCTGCTGAGCGTAATTATGATGTTGGTAATTGTGAGTTGTTGGCCATGAAGTGGGCATTCGAGGAGTGGCATCATTGGCTTGAAGGAGCCAAGCATCGCGTGGTGGTCTTGACAGATCACAAGAATTTGACTTATCTTGAGTCTGCCAAACGGTTGAATCCGAGACAGGCTCGATGGTCGTTATTTTTCTCCCGTTTTGATTTTGTGGTTTCATACCTTCCGGGCTCTAAGAATTTGAAGGCTGATGCCCTGTCAAGGAGTTTTGTGCCTGACTCTCCGGGTGTTCCTGAGCCGGCGGGTATTCTCAAAGAGGGGGTAATTTTGTCTGCCATCTCCCCTGATTTGCGGCGGGTGCTGCAAAAATTTCAGGCTGATAGACCTGACCGTTGCCCAGCGGAGAAACTGTTTGTCCCTGATAGATGGACTAGTAGAGTTATCTCTGAGATTCATTGTTCAGTGTTGGCTGGGCATCCTGGAATCTTTGGTACCAGAGATTTGGTGGCTAGATCCTTTTGGTGGCCGTCTTTGTCACGGGATGTGCGTTCTTTTGTGCAGTCCTGTGGGACTTGTGCCCGGGCTAAGCCCTGCTGTTCTCGTGCCAGTGGGTTGCTTTTGCCCTTGCCGGTCCCGAAGAGGCCCTGGATGCATATTTCTATGGATTTTATTTCGGATCTCCCGGTCTCTCAAAAGATGTCGGTCATTTGGGTGGTTTGTGATCGCTTTTCTAAGATGGTCCATTTGGTGCCTTTGTCTAAATTGCCTTCCTCCTCTGATTTGGTGCCATTATTTTTCCAGCATGTGGTTCGTTTACATGGTATCCCGGAGAACATCGTTTCTGACAGAGGTTCCCAGTTTGTTTCGAGGTTTTGGCGGTCCTTTTGTGCTAGGATGGGCATTGATTTGTCTTTTTCCTCGGCTTTTCATCCTCAGACAAATGGCCAAACCGAACGAACTAATCAAACTTTGGAAACATATCTGAGATGCTTTGTTTCTGCTGATCAGGATGATTGGGTGTCCTTTTTGCCGTTGGCTGAGTTCGCCCTTAATAATTGGGCCAGCTCGGCTACTTTGGTTTTGCCGTTTTTCTGCAATTCTGGTTTCCATCCTCGTTTCTCTTCAGGGCAGGTTGAGTCTTCGGACTGTCCTGGTGTAGATACTGTGGTGGATAGGTTGCAGCAGATTTGGACTCATGTGGTGGACAATTTGACATTGTCCCAGGAGAAGGCTCAACGTTTCGCTAACCGCCGGCGCTGTGTGGGTCCCCGACTTCGTGTTGGGGATTTGGTTTGGTTGTCGTCTCGTTATGTTCCTATGAAGGTTTCCTCTCCTAAGTTTAAGCCTCGTTTCATTGGTCCGTATAAGATTTCTGAGGTTATCAATCCTGTGTCAATTCGTTTGGCCCTTCCTGCTTCTTTTGCCATCCATAATGTGTTCCATAGGTCGTTATTGCGGAGATACGTGGCGCCTGTGGTTCCATCCGTTGATCCTCCTGCTCCGGTGTTGGTTGAGGGGGAGTTGGAGTATGTGGTGGAGAAGATTTTGGATTCTCGTGTTTCGAGACGGAAACTCCAGTACCTGGTCAAGTGGAAGGGTTATGGTCAGGAAGATAATTCCTGGGTTTTTGCCTCTGATGTTCATGCTGCCGATCTGGTCCGTGCCTTTCATTTGGCTCATCCTGGTCGGCCTGGGGGCTCTGGTGAGGGTTCGGTGACCCCTCCTCAAGGGGGGGTACTGTTGTGAATTCTGTTGTCTGGCTCCCTCCTGTGGTCATGAATGGTACTTCGTCTGGTTCTGTCCATGGACTTCCTCTGGTGGGTGTTTCTGAGTTTCCTTCCACAGGTGACGAGGTTAATTCGTTAGCTGCTGCTCTATTTAACTCCACTTAGATCTTTGCTCCATGCCACCTGTCAATGTTCCAGTATTGGTCTTGTTCACTCCTGGATCGTTCTTGTGACCTGTCTTCCCAGCAGAAGCTAAGTTCCAGCTTGTATTTCTTTTGTTTGCCATTTTTCTGTCCAGCTTGCTATTTTTATTGTTCTCTTGCTTGCTGGAAGCTCTGGGACGCAGAGGGAGCACCTCCGCACCGTGAGTCGGTGTGGAGGGTCTTTTTGCGCCCTCTGCGTGGTCTTTTTGTAGGTTTTTGTGCTGACCGCAAAGTAACCTTTCCTATCCTCGGTCTGTTCAGTTAGTCGGGCCTCACTTTGCTAAATCTATTTCATCTCTGTGTTTGTATTTTCATCTTTACTCACAGTCATTATATGTGGGGGGCTGCTTTCTCCTTTGGGGAATTTCTCTGAGGCAAGGTAGGCTTTATTTTTCTATCTTCAGGGCTAGCTAGTTTCTTAGGCTGTGCCGAGTTGCATAGGGAGCGTTAGGCGCAATCCACGGCTATTTCTAGTGTGGTTGATAGGATTAGGGATTGCGGTCAGCAGAGTTCCCACGTCCCAGAGCTCGTCCTTTATTATCAGTAACTATCAGGTCATTCCGTGTGCTCTTAACCACCAGGTCCATTATTGTCCTGACCACCAGGTCATAACACCTACAGTTTCCAGTATGTCCTTAACAATTATAGTGAGATACTGGGAATTGTTATTACCAGTCATAATCACACTGAGGACCGTACAAGAACCAAAGTACTGAGTAGATGCAGTTTGGAAATAACTATTTACATCCAGCTAGCTTACAGGTGACATCTTCTCTGGATGGAGGTTTTCTTATCCTTTTGATCTTTATAAGCCTCTTTTTGGTACATGTCCTCCCCATTTTTATAAGCTATAATCGTCACAATATCCGCTCTTATGAGCTGTAACTGCCACACTGTCCATCTTTATGAGTTATATCCACCAAACCATCTACCTTTATGACTCATGGCATATGTCATGGCTGTCCCCTCTCCCCTTACATTCAATGTACACTCTATTCTGGCTCAACTGACTCAATCTCTGATTGCTCCCGCTAACAGTTCCTCTACTTCTGCTGTTGTTACTTAGACAGAGCAGTGTCTTCTCTTCCACTGATCTCTTCCGGTGTCATCCAGATTGACAGCCAGCTCCCTATTGCCTAACTGCGGGGAGCAAGCTGTCAATCAGCATGACGCGTGCAATGATGCTCCAATGACAGAGCAGAATGGAAAAGGAAAAGCTGCTGTTTTTTGAGAGGTGATATGAAGCAAGGGAATTTGTCAGCAGTGATTGTCCCCATGCAGAACAGAATAGGAAGTTAACAACTACTTGTTAGTTCTTAGTCCTATACACAGCAATAATAATGGCCCCTGATATCCCTTTTAGTAATATTTCTATACACTTTAAAATTGCAAAATAGAACAAGCTATAAAATGTTTGCATGTAAAGTAAACATAAAAAAGTTTTAAAAAATACAACATTTAAATAATCACCCTTTTCCAAGTTTAACAATTTAGAAATATCATAAATCAAATATAATATAATCAAAAATATAAATATTTGGTTTCATTGTGTCCAATAAAGTCCAATCTATCAAAATACATTTATTAGAATCATGAATTAAAAGTTAAAAAGAACAAAAATCGAGGATGGCAATTTTGAAATAAAATTGTTTAAAACTTAGCATGTACCCTAAAATAGAATAAATAAAAATGCAATTTCATTGTGCAAAAAATACACGCACAGGTCCATCAACAGAAAAACAAATATGTTGGAGGTCTTAAAAAATGGCAAAGCACACTAAGTTGCTTTCTATTAAATAATTCTGAATTTTTATGAATACTAAAATACAGCTCTGGCAAAAATTAAGAGACCACTGAAAAACTTTCAGTTTATCTGATTTTTCTCTTTATAGGAATATTTTTTAGTAAAATGTAAATTGTTCTTTTATTCTACAAACTACTGACAACAAGTCTTGAAAGTTCCAAGCAATACATTTAGTATTTATTTAGCAAAAAATAGCAAAAAAATGCAATGCTTGTGGACCTCAAATAATGCAAAGAAAACAAGTTCATCATCATTTAGAAACAACAATACTAATGTTTTAACTCAGGAAGAATTCAGAAATCAATATTTTGTGGAATAACCATGATTTTTAATCACAGCTTTCATGCGTCTTGGCATGCTTTCCACCAGTCTTTCACACTGCTTTTGGGTGACCTTATGCCACTACTGGTACAAAAATGTAAGCAGTTCTTCTTTGTTTGATGGCTTGTGACTATCCAACTTCCTCTTGATTACATTCCAGAGGTTTTCAATGGTGTTCAGGTCTGGAGATTGGGCTCGCCATGACAGGGATTTGATGTGGTGGTCCTTCATCCACACATTGAAAGACATTGCTGGGTGGCATGATGCATTGTCCTGCTGGAAAAACCTGTCCTCAGAGTTGGGGAACATTGCCTAAGCAGAAGGAATCAACTGCTTTTCCAGGATAACCTTGTATGCGGTTTGATTCATATGTCCTTTGCAAAAATTATACTGTTGAATTCCAGCCTTGCTGAGCATCCCCAGATCATCGCCGATCCTCCACCAATTTTCACAGTGGGTGCAAGACACCGTGGCTTGTACGCCTCTCCAGGTCTCCGTCTAACCATTAGACGACCAGGTGTTGGGCAAAGCTGAAAATTAGATTTATCAGAGAAGATTACCTTACTACAGTCCTTTATGGTCCAATCCTTGTGGTCTTTGGCAATCCTTATGGTCTTTGGCAAACTACAGGCGATAATCAGATAACCTGTGTGTAGCAGAATTGTTTACTTGCTATTAGCGCCGACCACCGGGTGACGCTCATAGCAATCCAAAACCATAGAGGTCTGCAGGAGACCTCTCGTTGTCATGCCAACCCATTGATGACCCATTATCACGTTACAAAAGTCACCGATGGGCGGATTTCTGGCACGATTGCCAGAAGAGTATGTTAAAGGTAGCTGTCAGAGTTTGACAGCGGCATTTAAAGGGTTACTAGCCACGGGTGGATCACGATTCCACCCCCGGATGTTCCGGGCACATGTCAGCTGTTCAAAACAGCTGACATGTGTTGGGAAATATGTGGGCTCACTGCCGGAGCACACATCAAAGGGAGGGCGTCCAACATCGGCTTACATTTATGCCCAATGATGGAAATTAGTTAATTAAAAAGTTGTCTGCTACTTAAAAAAAATGTGCTTTTCTTTTCCTGAAACACCACCTATGAATAATCTTGGCAATATTTGCAGAAAAAAAGACCATTTTTTTAAATCCTGGATGACCCCTCTAAAACCATTATAGCTTAACCCTTAAGAGTGAAAAGTACAAATTCCTTCTATAGTACAAGGCAAATTGTTGTTTCTTTGTCATGGAAATTCCAAGCACAAACTAGCAGGGTAAAAGTCAAACTGATAAGCAAGTGTCCAATTGTTCTGTAGGGGGCTTGTAAAGTTGCACAATAGACCGCTGAGCGGCTGATCTTAGGAATTTGCTGTGCTGCTCAGAGCTTTTGAATCAGTGACACATTCCAAGGAAGATAGTGTTGCACATAGTACTGTACTGTAGGACTTAAGAGTCCCCAGATGCCACTTGACTCTGCTTCTTCTTATCTCCCTGTGGTGAAAAGAATGCAGCTCAAACATTACTGAGGCCTTGCTGTCAATCATTCCAACAACTTTCTAAAACACAAAATGTCTATGCAGCAAAATACATAAATCATTGTTTATTATTAATGGTATGGTACAAATCCAAATAGCATGTCATGAGTTGTTCCAGGAGGATCTCAACTTCTTTACTCACCTTGGAGCAAAACTGAAGAGAAAGATTCCTTGGTTTTCCTCCTTTAACCCCTTTATCTCCAAAGGTGGTTTGCACGTTAATGACCAGGCAAATTTTTACAATCCTGACTAGTGTCACTTTATGGGCGGGATCACACTTGCGAGAAACTCGCAGGAGTCTTGCAGCTCAATACCCAGCACTGCCGCCGGCACTCAAACTGTAGCGCTCAGCTTCATAGAAATACATGCAGCCGTACAATCCGGTCCTGAGTGCCAGCGGCAGTGCCACGAATTGAGATGCGGGACTCCTGCGAGCTTCTCGCAAGTGTGATCCCGGCCTATGAGGCAATGACTGTGGAACTCTTCAACGGATCCTGATGTTTCTGAGACTGCTTCTTTGTGACATATTGTACTTCATGAAAGTGGTAAAATTTATTCGGTATGACTTGCATTTATTTGTGAAAGAAACGGAACTTTGGAAAAAATTTGGAAAATTTCGCAATTTTCAAACTTTGAATATTCATACCCTTAAATCACATAGATATGTCACACAAAATAGTTAATATTTCCCACATACCTTATTTACATCAGCACAATTTTGGAACCAAAATTTTTTTTTGTTAGGAAGTTATAAAGGTGATTAGTTGACCAGCGATTTTTCATTTTTCCAACAAAATTTACAAAACCATTTTTTTAGGGACCACATTATATTTGAAGTAACTTTGAGGGGCCTATATGGCAGAAAATACCCAAAAGTGACACCATTCTAAAAACTGCACCCATTAAGGTACTCACAACCATATTCAAGAAGTACAGTTGTATGAAAAAGTTTGGGCACCCCTATTAATCTTAAGCTTAATGTTTTATAAAAATTGTTTTTTTTGCAACAGCTATTTCAGTTTCATATATCTAATAACTGTTGGACACAGTAATGTTCCTGCCTTGAAATTAGGTTTATTGTACTAACAGAAAATGTGCAATCTGCATTCAAACAAAATTTGACAGGTGCATAAGTATGGGCATCCCACCAGAAAAGTGACATTAATATTTAGTAGATCCTCCTTTTTTCAAAAATAACAGCCTCTAGTCGCTTCCTGTAGCTTTTAATGAGTTCCTGGATCCTGGATGAAGGTATTTTTGACCATTCCTCTTTACAAAACAATTCCAGTTCAGTTAAGTTTGATGGTCGCCGAGCATGGACAGCACTCTTCAAATGATCCCACAGATGTTCAATGATATTCAGGTCTGGGGACTGGGATGGCCATTCCAGAACAGTGAAATTGTTCCTCTGCATGAATGCCTGAATAGATTTGGAGCTGTGTTTTGGATCATTGACTTGCTGAAAGATCCATCACCTGCGTAACTTCAACTTTGTCACTGATTCATGAACAATGTCAAGAACCTGCTGATACTGAGAGGAATCCATGCGTCCCTCAACTTTAACAAGATTCCCGGTGCCGGCATTGGCCACACAGCCCCAAAGCATGATGGAACCTCCACCAAATTTTACTGTGGGTAGCAAGTGTTTTTCTTGGAATGCTGTGTTTTTTGGCTGCCATGCATAACGCCTTTTGTATGACCAAACAACTCAATCTTGGTTTCATCAGTCCACAGGACCTTCTTCCAAAAAGAAATTGGCTTCTCCAAATGTGCTTTTGCATACCTCAGCCGACTCGGGTTTTGGCGTACTTGCAGAAACGGCTTCTTTCGCATCACTCTCCCATACAGCTTCTCCTTGTGAAAAGTACATTGTATAGTTGACCAATGCACAGTGACACCATCTGCAGCAAGTTGATGCTGCAGCTCTCTGGAGGTGGTCTGAGGATTGTCCTTGACTGATCTCACCATTCTTCTTCTCTGCCTTTCTGATGTTTTTCTTGGCCTGCCACTTCTGGCCTTAACAAGAACTGTACCTGTGTTTTTCCATTTCCTTACTATGTTCCTCACAGTGGAAATTGACAGGTTAAATCTCTGAGCTTTTGGTATCCTTCCCCTGAACAACTATGTTGAATAATCTTTGTTTTCAGATCACTAGACAGACGTTTTGAGGAGCCCATGATGCCACTCTTCAGACGAGATTCAAACAGGAGAACAACTTGCAAGTGGCCACTTTAAGTAGCTTTTCTCATGATTGCATACACCTGGCTATGAAGTTCAAAGCTCAATGAGGTTAGAAAACCAAAAAAAGTGCTTTAGTAAGTCAGTAAAAAGAATGTAGGAGTATTTAAAACAAGAAAATGATAAGGGTGCCCATATTTATGCACCTGTCAAATTTTGTTTGAATGCAGATTGCACATTTTCTGTTAGTACAATAAACCTCATTTCAAGGCAGAAACATTACTGTGTCCAACAGTTATTAGATATATGAAACTGAAATAGCTGTTGCAAAAAAAAACAATTTTTATAAAACATTAAGCTTAAGATTAATAGGGGTGCCCAAACTTTTTCATATTACTGTATATTAACCCTTCAAGTGCTTCACAGGAATTTTTTGGAATGTGGAAAATAAAACAAACATTTAACTTTTTTCACACAAAATTTATTTCAGATACAATTTTTTTTATTTTGACAAGGGTAACAGGAAAAAAATGGACCCCAAAATTTGTTGTGGACTTTCTCCTGAGTATGCCAATACTCCATATGAGGGAGAAAACTGCTGCTTTGGCTCATGGCAAAGCTCGGAAGGGAAGGAGTGCCATTTGACTTTTTGAATGCAAAATTTGCTGGAACAATTGGCGGACGCCATGTGACGTTTGAAGAGCATCTGCTGTGCCCAAACAGTGAAAATTCCCCACAGGTGACACCATTATGGAAACTAGACCCATTAAGGAACTAATCTAGATATGTGGAGAGCACATTGAACTCTCAGGTGCTTCACAGAAGTTTATAACGTTGAGCAGTGAAAATGAAAAAAAAATCTAATTTTCCCCACAAATGTTTTTAGCCCCGAATGGGGGGTAACAGTTAAAATTGCACAATATAATTTGTTGTGCAATTTCTCCTGAGTACACCGATACCCCATATATGGGGGAATACTAGTTTTGAGGCACTGTGCAAATCTCAGAAGTGAAGAGACACCATTTTGGAGATCAGATTTTGCTTAAATAGTTTGAGGGTACCATGTTACATTGGCAGAGCCCCAGAGGTACCAGAACAATAGAACCCCCTATATGTGACCTCATTGTGCAAACTACATTCTCTAAAGATTTCATCTAGGCGTGTATTGATTATATTGACACCACATTTGTCTCACAGAATTTTATACTATTGAGCGGTGAAGAAAGAATAAATTACATTTTTTCCACTAAAATGTTGTTTTAACCCAAAGTTTTTAATTTTTGTAACTGATAGTAGGAAAATTCTTTACAGCAAACTGAGGTCCATCTTTTCCTGAGTCCAACAATACCCTACATGTAATCGGGAAATATTTTTCAAGCACAGTGATAAGCTCAAAAGGCAAAGAGTGCCAGATTTTAGTGTTATGTTTTGCTGGTGCCATGGCCCACTGGGAGAGCAAATGAGGTGCCAGAACAGCAGAACTCCCATAAGTGACCCCATTTAGCAAACTTCACTTCTCTTTGAGGGGGTGCAGTGATCATATTGACACCACAGGTATTTCACAGAATTTTATACCACTGGACAGTGAAGAAAAAATAACTACATTTTTACCACCAAAATTTTGTTTTAGCCCCAGATTTTACACTTTCACACAAGAAGTGGGTAAAAATAGCACATTAAAGGGATCCTGCCACCTGAATTTGGCGGGATCGATTTTCGGTCAGAGTGGGCGGAGTTTTTGGGTGTTTGATTCACCCTTTCCTTACCCGCTGGCTGCATACTGGCTGCAATATTGGATTGAAGTTCATTCTCTGTCCTCCGTAGTACACGCCTGCGCAAGGCCCAGGTCACAGAGACATATTATTACGTCCAATGTCAGAAAGGGGATAACTGATACATTAAATGCCCTATATATATATATATATATATATATATATATATACCGTATATATACATGTATATATATATATATACATATATATATATGTGACGTCAGCTCGCGCTGACGCCAGAAAGGTGAAGTCGGTTCATTGGCTGTGAACTCCCAGGACCTGTCTGATGACACCGCGAGCAGGAGAACTTTCTCACGCTCGTGGTGCCATCAGATAGGGAACAGGAGTTAACAGGGAGACACTGAGCACACGCTGCTCAGTTTCTCTGCTGGATGGCAGGCAGGGCCGGCTCCAGGTTTTCGAGGGCCCCGGGCGAAAGAGTCTCAGTGGGCCCCCCCTTTAACACATACCCCAATTTATGATGCACAGATACGGCAGAGAAATGTATAGTACAATGCCAGATTTCACTTCTTACATGAGTGACAGCTATTGTAAATTCTGCAGTGTATATATACAGGACAGGAGGAGTTGTACTGTGCAGTGTATATATACAGGAGAGGTGCTGTGCAGTGTATACATACAGGAGGAAAGGTGCTGGGCAGTGTATATATAGGACAGGAGGAAAGGTGCAGTGTATATATACAGGAGAGGTGCTGTGCAGTGTACATATACAGGAGGAAAGGTGCTGTGCAGTGTACATATACAGGAGGAGCGGTACTGTGCAGTGTATATATACAGGAGGAGTGGTACTGGGCAGTATATATATAAAGGGGGAGAGGTGCTGTGCAGTGTATATATACAGGAGAGGTGCAGTGCAGTGTCGTGAGCAGGGCGTTGTTGTATCAGAAAATCTTTTCTGTTTTGAGTTTTTCTATGAAACAAAGACTTTTCTACATAAACAACGTTGTTTGGTTTTGCGGCCCTAACAGATCTGTGCTACAAAGTAACAGGCGGCTCGGGCATTAATGAAGGACCTGATGCTGAATCCTTTCCACAAACCCTAATGACCCAATTAGTGCCCCGTCATTAGAAGCTCATTAAACGCCTCCCTGTCCCGAGCAGTCATGTACAGTATGGGGGGATCCTGCAGCCCACCCCCTGACTGCTCCATACCATACACTGCCCTCTGTCGCGCTCACTATTATCCTGTGCATTTCTCCTTCATCGTTACCCCATGTTACACTTGTCACCCCCCACTACAGAGTAGCAGGGCAGCCAGTGTCGCCCCCTCCCGGACCCTAATGGCAGCAGGAAATGTCTGCTCCTCTATTGGGTTGGAACCTGATTTAATCAAGAATAATGTGGATTTGTTGCCGGTGGCTGCAGGGGAAGGGTTAAGTGATGCCATGTCCTTGGTGGGAGCAGTGGCAGCTGCTGGGACCTGGACAGAGACAACCAATGTTGCTGTGACTGCACAGCGTGACCTGGAGGAGAGAAGCTGAGACTCCGGAGCAGAAATCACCCACATGCCAGCACTGGGCAGAGTCCCTCCAGTCACCAGCCTGGGGCCACGGGGCCCCAACGTACAGCCCACAGCTCAGTTTTATCCATGGCAGCAGCTCCCCTTCCTCCTGGCATTTGGTTAACCCCATTTATGCAGGTTGGATTGTTATCTTTAAGGTTTAGCAATAACCTTCATACAGATGGGAAGGGGTTAAGCTTCTTCCTACCCCACTGGTGCAGGTTCGGTGTGGCATGCATGTATTGTGGGAGAGCTGGGTGGCTGCAGGTTGCAGGCTGCACCCCACCAGCTGCTCCTCCAGACATCACCCACATTTTTAGGCAGCGGAGATAGACAGCAGCAGACTGAGCCATAAGACCAACTGCAATCACTGCTGGATACCATAGCACTCACTCAGTCACTGGTAGCAGCTCCTCCGGAATCTGCCTGATAAGTTCAGCTCAACACAGCAGCCAGCCAGGGGCGGAGATCAGAGCAGGAGAATGTGCTCTCTCCGCCCACAAACAATGTCACACTGGCTGCCTTCTCTTAACCCCCTATGTGCCTGCCTGGCTGCACTGACTGAGTGAGAAGATGCTTGTGTCAGAGCTGGCACATAGGGGTTAAGAGAACGCAGCCAGCAGTGACTTTGTGGGCGGAGAGAGCATGTTCTCCTGCTCTGCTCTCCCAGCTGTATCAATGACAGTGTAAGTCGGCCCCCGTCTCTCTCTAGGGCCCCAGCATTTGCCCAGGTGCGCCGGGTGCTGACGCCGGCCCTGATGGCAGGCTGTATGGTTGCATCATTCATGCAACCATGCAGCCTGCCATCTAGATGTAGGAGAGCTAGACCCATCGTGGGACAAATGGATTATCATCTTCTCTATGGAAAGGTGAGGAATATTGTTTGTTTTTTTAACTCTTTTGCAGAATGGCGTCGGTGGAATGAGCGAGGTCGTAAGTATAGTTTAATTAAGATTTTTTAAAATGAGTCTGTGTCATTCATTCAATTAAAGAACTATTTTTCAGGGTGTGTGTATTATTATGCGATATGACTATGGGGATAGTAATGGGAGTGTCGTATTGATGCCTCTCCATTACTAACCTCGGGGCTTGAGGTCACCTGATAATACAAAGGTGACATCACCCCCCTACTATCAACCCGCTTGCCACCGTTAAAGAACAAGTGGGAAGAAAGAGAATAAGTGCCAGAACTTGCAAATTTTTGAGATGCACCTTTTCTGGGGCAGCGGAGAGCTGATGTTTCTATCCTGAGGGGGCCAGCACCCATGGCCCCTTCCTAGGCTGTTAATATCATCCCACAGCTGTCTGCCTAGCCTTTGCTGGTTATTAATTACTGGATCGTGGACCGATTCTAACACATCGGGTATTCTAGAATATGCATGTCTGTTGTGAATTCTGCTTTTGAGCTCCCTCCGGTGGTTGTAGGTGGTAATGCAGTTGTCCCTGGGTTGCAGTCCTGGTCAGGTGTATCTGCTGATTGCAGTTCTGACTGGGGTATTTAGGTGTTGGACCTCTGTCTGGTTCCTCCTGCCTTGCTGCCAAATCAGCAAAGATAAGTGTCTGGTTTTGTTTCTGTGGCACACATGCTGTGTGCTTGATAATTCAGTGATATTCATTTGTTTTTTCTTGTCCAGCTTAGATTGTGTCAGTATTTTCTCAGTCTTGTTGGATTCTCAGGAGTTGCAGATATACGTTCTACATCTTTAGTTAGACGGTGGAATTTTTTGTATTATCTGCTGTGGATATTTTTGGAAGGGTTTTAATACTGACCGCTTAGTATTCTGTCCTATGCTTTCCTATTTAGCTAGAGTGGCCTCTTTTGCTAAATCCTGTTTTCTGCCTGCGTGTGTCTTTCCTCTCCTACTCACAGTAAATATTCGTGGGGGGCTGCCTATCCTTTGGGGTTCTGCTCTGAGGCAAGGTAGAATTCCTATTTCCATCTATAGGGGTATTTAGTCCTACAGCTGTGTCGAGGTGTCTAGGGTTTGTTAGGCACACCCCATGGCTACTTCTAGTTGCGGTGTTAGTTCAGGATTTGCGGTCAGCACAGTTTCCACCTACTCCAGAGAAAGTTTCATGCTGCTCCAAGGTCACCGGATCATAACAGTACAACTGGCCAATAATGAGTTAAATGCATCTCAGAAGAAGGGAAGAAAGGTGTTGAGCCATTTTTTTTTTCTGCAGTCTGCTTTGTCTTCTCTTCCCTCTTTTTCTCTGGGTGGCTGAGGAGTCTTGTGCTAGCATGGATGTTCAGGAATTAGCTTCTCGTGTAGACCAGCTTGATGCTAGGGTACAGGGTATTTCTGATTATATTGTTCAGACTCCTGTTTTAGAGCCGAAGATTCCTACTCCTGATTTGTTTTTGGTGACAGGTCCAAATTTTTGAGTTTTAAAAACAACTGTAAACTGTTTTTTGCTCTGAGACCTCGATCCTCCGGTGATTCCATTCAGCAGGTTAAAATCGTCATCTCCCTGCTGCGTGGCGATCCACAGGATTGGTCATTTTCCCTGGAATCTGGGAATCCGGCTTTGCTTAATGTAGACTCCTTTTTTCAGGCTTTATGATTATTATATGATGAACCGAATTCTGTGGATCAAGCGGAGAAGACCTTGTTGGCCCTGTCTCAGGGTCAAGAGGCGGCAGAATTGTATTGTCAGAAATTTAGAAAATGGTCTGTGTTGACTAAATGGAATGATGATGCTTTGGCGGCAATTTTCAGAAAGGGTCTTTCTGAATCCGTTAAAGATGTTATGGTGGGGTTTCCCACGCCTTCCGGTCTGAGTGATTCTATGTCTCTGGCCATTCAGATTGACCGGCGCTTGCGGGAGCACAGAACTGTGCGTGCTGTGGCGTTGTCCTCAGAGCAGATTCCTGAGCCAATGCAGTGTGATAGGATTCTGTCTAGAACGGAACGACAAGGATTCAGATGTCAGAATAGGTTGTGTTATTATTGTGGCGATGCTTCTCATGTCATTTCAGTCTGCCCTAAGCGGACAAAGAGGATCGCTAGTTCATTTACCATCAGTACTGTACAACCTAAATTTCTGTTATCTGTGTCCTTGATCTGCTCATTGTCATCATTTTCTGTCATGGCGTTTGTGGATTCAGGCGCCGCCTTGAACTTAATGGACTTTGAGTTTGCCAGGCGTTGCGGTTTTCCATTGCAGCCTTTGCAGAACCCTATTCCTTTAAGGGGCATTGATGCTACACCTTTGGCTAAAAATAAGCCCCAGTTTTGGACACAGGTGACCATGCGCATGGCGCCAGCCAATCAGGAAGATTGTCGATTTCTGGTGTTGCATAATTTGCATGATGCTATCGTGCTGGGTTTTCCGTGGTTGCAGGTACATAATCCTGTGTTGGATTGGAAGTCTATGTCTGTGACTAGTTGGGGTTGTCAGGGGGTTCATAATGATGTTCCTTTTATGTCAATCTCCTTTTCTTCCTCTTCTAAAATTCCAGAGTTTTTGTCTGATTTTCAGGATGTATTCGATGAGCCCAAGTCCAGTTCCCTTCCACCGCACAGGGACTGTGATTGTGCGATTGACTTGATTCCAGGCTGTAAGTTTCCTAAGGGCCGACTTTTCAACCTGTCTGTGCCTGAACATACCGCCATGCGGAAATATGTTAAGGAGTCTTTGGAGAAAGGGCATATTCGGCCATCTTCTTCACCGTTGGGAGCGGGATTTTTTTTTGTTGCTAAGAAGGATTGCTCCTTTAGACCCTGTATTGATTATCGCCTCTTGAATAAGATCACGGTCAAGTTTCAATACCCTTTACCTTTGCTTTCCGATTTGTTTGCTAGGATTAAGGGGGCTAGTTGGTTTACGAAGATTGACCTTCAGGGGCATATAATCTTGTTCGTATTAAGCAGGGTGATGAATGGAAAACTGCGTTTAATACGCCCGAAGGCCATTTTGAATACCTTGTGATGCCATTCGGGCTCACTAATGCTCCATCTGTTTTTCAGTCCTTCATACATGATATCTTCCGGACTTATATTGATAAATTCTTGATTGTATATTTGGACAATATTTTGATTTTTTCCGATGATTGGGAGTCTCATGTGGAACAGTCCAGGATGGTATATCAGATCCTTTGTGACAATGCTTTGTTTATGAAGGGGTCTAAGTGTCTCTTTGGGGTGCAGAAGGTTTCTTTTTTGGGCTTCATTTTTTCTCCCTCATCTATGGAGATGGATCCGGTTAACGTTCAGGCCATTCATGATTGGATTCAACCCACATCCGTGAAGAGCCTTCAGAAATTTTGGGGTTTTGCAAACTTTTATCGCCGTTTCATTGCTAACTTTTCCAGCGTGGTTAAACCCTTGACCGATTTGACGAAGAAAGGCGCTGATGTGGCGAATTGGTCCTCTGCGGCTGTCTCTGCCTTTCAGGAGCTTAAACGCCGATTTACTTCTGCTCCGGTGTTGCGCCAACCGGATGTTTCTCGTCCGTTTCAGGTTGAGATTGACGCTTCTGAAATTGGGGCAGGGGCCATTTTTGTCTCAGAGGGATCCTGTTGGTTCCTTGATGAAGCCGTGTGCCTTCTTTTCCCGTAAGTTTTAGTTACATAGTTACATAGTTACATAGTTATTAAGGTTGAAGGAAGACTATATGTCCATCTAGTTCAACCCATAGCCTAACCTAACATGCCCTAACATGTTGATCCAGAGGAAGGCAAAAAAACCCCATGTGGCAAAGAGTAAGCTCCACATTGGGGAAAAAAATTCCTTCCCGACTCCACATACGGCAATCAGACTAGTTCCCTGGATCAACGCCCTATCAAGGAATCTAGTGTATATACCCTGTAACATTATACTTTTCCAGAAAGGTATCCAGTCCCCTCTTAAATTTAAGTAATGAATCACTCATTACAACATCATACGGCAGAGAGTTCCATAGTCTCACTGCTCTTACAGTAAAGAATCCGCGTCTGTTATTATGCTTAAACCTTTTTTCCTCCAACCGCAGAGGATGCCCCCTTGTCCCTGTTTCAGGTCTATGATTAAAAAGATCATCAGAAAGGTCTTTGTACTGTCCCCTCATATATTTATACATTAAAATAAGATCACCCCTTAGTCTTCGTTTTTCCAAACTAAATAGCCCCAAGTGTAATAACCTATCTTGGTATTGCAGACCCCCCAGTCCTCTAATAACCTTGGTCGCTCTTCTCTGCACCCGCTCCAGTTCACCTCGAGTCTTCCAAATGGCTGAATCCTAGACAGGCTCGATGGTCCTTGTATTTTCCCGTTTTGATTTTGTGGTCTCGTACCTTCCGGGTTCTAAGAATATTAAGGCTGATGCCCTCTCTAGGAGTTTTTTGCCTGATTCTCCTGAGGTCCTTGAACCGGTCGGCATTCTGAGAGAAGGGGTGGTCCTTTCTGCCATTTCCCCTGATTTACGACGGGTTCTTCAGGAATTTCAGGCTGACAGACCTGACCGCTGTCCAGTGGGGAAACTGTTTGTTCCTGACAGATGGACTAGTAGAGTGATTTCTGAGGTTTACTGTTCTGTGTTGGCTGGTCATCCTGGTATTTTTGGTACCAGAGACTTGGTTGGTAGGTCCTTTTGGTGGCCTTCTTTGTCACGTGATGTGCGTTCTTTTGTGCAGTCCTGTGGGACTTGTGCGCGGGCCAAGCATGGTTGTTCCCGTGCTAGTGGGTTGCTTTTGCCATTGCCGGTCCCTGAGAGGCCCTGGATGCATATTTCTATGGATTTTATTTCTGATCTTCTGGTTTCCCAGAGGATGTCGGTTATCTGGGTTGTTTGTGACCGGTTCTCTAAGATGGTTCATTTGGTGCCTTTGCCTAAATTGCCTTCCTCTTCAGATTTGGTTCCGTTGTTTTTTCAGCATGTGGTTCGTTTGCATGGTATTCCAGAGAATATTGTGTCCGACAGAGGTTCCCAGTTTGTTTCTAGGTTTTGGCGGGCCTTTTGTGCTAGGCTGGGCATTGATTTGTCTTTTTCTTCTGCATTTCATCCTCAGACAAATGGCCAGACCGAGCGAACTAATCAGACTTTGGAGACTTATTTGAGATGCTTTGTGTCTGCTGATCAGGATGATTGGGTCGCCTTCTTGCCATTGGCCGAGATTTCCCTTAATACTCGGGCTAGTTCGGCTACTTTGATTTCGCCTTTCTTTTGTAATTTTGGTTTTCATCCTCGTTTTTCTTCTGGGCAGGTTGAGCCTTCTGACTGTCCTGGTGTGGATTTTGTGGTTGACAGGTTGCAGCAGATTTGGGCTCATGTGGTGGACAATTTGGTGTTGTCTCAGGAGGAGGCTCAACGTTTTGCTAACCGTCGTCGGTGTGTTGGTTCCCGGCTTCGGGTTGGGGATCTGGTCTGGTTGTCTTCCCGTCATGTTCCTATGAAGGTTTCTTCTCCTAAGTTTAAGCCTCGGTTTATTGGTCCTTATAGGATTTCTGGGATTATTAATCCGGTGTCTTTTCATTGGCGCTTCCGGCCTCTTTTGCTATCCATAATGTCTTCCATAGATCTTTATTGCGGAAATATGTGGTGCCCGTTGTTCCCTCTGTTGATCCTCCGGCCCTTGTGTTGGTTGATGGGGAGTTGGAGTATGTGGTTGAGAAGATTTTGGATTCTCGTTTTTTGAGGCGGAGGCTTCAGTACCTTGTCAAATGGAAGGGTTATGGCCAGGAGGATAATTCTTGGGTTTTTGCCTCTGATATCCATGCTGCTGATTTGGTTCGTGCCTTTCATCTGGCTTGTCCTGATCGGCCTGGGGGCTCTGGTGAGAGTTCGGTGACCCCTCCTCAAGGGGGGGTACTGTTGTGAATTCTGCTTTTGGGCTCCCTCCGGTGGTTGTAGGTGGTAATGCAGTTGTCCCTGGGTTGCAGTCCTGGTCAGGTGTATCTGCTGATTGCAGTTCTGACTGGGGTATTTAGGTGTGCAGGATTCATTAGTCCTTGCCAGTTGTCCATGGTTGTTGGGAGGTGTTGGACCTCTGTCTGGTTCCTCCTGCCTTGCTGCCAAATCAGCAAAGATAAGTGTCTGGTTTTGTTTCTGTGGCACACATGCTGTGTGCTTGATAATTCAGTGATATTCATTTGTTTTTTCTTGTCCAGCTTAGATTGTGTCAGTATTTTCTCAGTCTTGTTGGATTCTCAGGAGTTGCAGATATACGTTCCACGTCTTTAGTTAGATGGTGGAATTTTTTATATTATCTGCTGTGGATATTTTTGGAAGGGTTTTAATACTGACCGCTTAGTATTCTGTCCTATCCTTTCCTATTTAGCTAGAGTGGCCTCTTTTGCTAAATCCTGTTTTCTGCCTGCGTGTGTCTTTCCTCTCCTACTCACAGTCAATATTCGTAAGGGGCTGCCTATCCTTTGGGGTTCTGCTCTGAGGCAAGGTAGAATTCCTATTTCCATCTATAGGGGTATTTAGTCCTCCGGCTGTGTCAAGGTGCCTAGGGTTTGTTAGGCACACTGTTATGTAGGCAATCCAGTGACACAGTGTGCCAGCAATCAGAGCACATACAGTGATCTGACAATAACCCAAAAACAATAGAACGAGCTCTGAGACGTGGAATCTCTGTAGACCGCAATACCTGAACCTAACCTAAACACAACTAAAGGCAGCTGTGGATTGCGCCTGACACTACCTATGCAACTCGGCACAGCCTGAGGAGCTGACTAGCCTGAAGATAGAAAAACAAGCCTGACTTGCCTCAGAGAAATACCCCAAAGGAAAAGGCAGCCCCCCACATATAATGACTGTTAGCAAGATGAAAAGACAAAACGTAGGGATGAAATAGATTCAGCAAAGTGAGGCCCGATATTCTAGATAGAGCGAGGATAGCAAAGAGAACTTTGCAGTCTACAAAAAACCCTAAAGCAAAAAACCACGCAAAGGGGGCAAAAAGACCCACCGTGCCGAACTAACGGCACGGCGGTACACCCTTTGCGTCTCAGAGCTTCCAGCAAAACGAAATGACAAGCTGGACAGAAAAAGTAGCAACAAAAGCAAAGAAGCACTTATCTAAGCAGAGCAGCAGGCCACAGGAAAGATCCAGAAG
Organism: Ranitomeya imitator; assembly: GCF_032444005.1. Lineage (NCBI taxonomy): Eukaryota > Metazoa > Chordata > Amphibia > Anura > Dendrobatidae > Ranitomeya > Ranitomeya imitator. Next base: position 68,366,554 of record NC_091285.1, on the reverse strand, counting down.
CTCAGATCCAACACTGGAACATTGACAAGGAGCAAGGAAGACAGAATCAGGTGGAGTTAAATAACAAAGCAGCCAACGAGCTCACCAGAACACCTGAGGGAGGAAGCTCAGAAGCTGCAGTACCACTTGTGACCACAGGAGTGAATTCAGCCACAGAATTCACAACAGTACCCCCCCTTGAGGAGGGGTTACCGAACCCTCACCAGAGCCCCCAGGCCGACCAGGATGAGCCACATGAAAGGCACGAACAAGATCTGGAGCATGGACATCAGAGGCAAAAACCCAGGAATTATCTTCCTGAGCATAACCCTTCCATTTAACCAGATACTGGAGTTTCCGTCTAGAAACACGAGAATCCAAAATTTTCTCCACAATATACTCCAATTCCCCCTCCACCAAAACCGGGGCAGGAGGCTCAACAGATGGAACCATAGGTGCCACGTATCTCCGCAACAACGACCTATGGAATACATTATGTATGGAAAAGGAGTCTGGGAGGGTCAGACGAAAAGACACAGGATTGAGAATCTCAGAAATCCTATACGGACCAATAAAACGAGGTTTAAATTTAGGAGAGGAAACCTTCATAGGAATATGACGAGAAGATAACCAAACCAGATCCCCAACACGAAGTCGGGGACCCACACGGCGTCTGCGATTAGCGAAAAGTTGAGCCTTCTCCTGGGACAAGGTCAAATTGTCCACTACCTGAGTCCAGATCTGCTGCAACCTGTCCACCACAGAATCCACACCAGGACAGTCCGAAGACTCAACCTGTCCTGAAGAGAAACGAGGATGGAACCCAGAATTGCAGAAAAATGGAGAGACCAAGGTAGCCGAGCTGGCCCGATTATTAAGGGCGAACTCTGCCAACGGCAAAAAGGACACCCAATCATCCTGGTCTGCAGAAACAAAACATCTCAGATATGTTTCCAAGGTCTGATTGGTTCGTTCGGTCTGGCCATTAGTCTGAGGATGGAAAGCCGAGGAAAAAGATAGGTCAATGCCCATCCTACCACAAAAGGCTCGCCAAAACCTTGAAACAAACTGGGAACCTCTGTCAGAAACAATATTCTCAGGAATGCCATGCAAACGAACCACATGCTGGAAGAACAAAGGCACCAAATCAGAGGAGGAAGGCAATTTAACCAAGGGCACCAGATGGACCATTTTAGAAAAGCGATCACAGACCACCCAAATGACTGACATCTTTTGAGAAACGGGAAGGTCAGAAATGAAATCCATCGAAATATGTGTCCAAGGCCTCTTTGGGACCGGCAAGGGCAAAAGCAACCCACTGGCACGTGAACAGCAGGGCTTAGCCCTAGCACAAATCCCACAGGACTGCGCAAAAGTACGTACATCCCGTGACAGAGATGGCCACCAGAAGGATCTAGCCACTAACTCTCTGGTACCAAAGATTCCAGGATGACCAGCCAACACCGAACAATGAAGTTCAGAGATAACTTTACTAGTCCACCTATCAGGGACGAACAGTTTCTCAGCCGGACAACGATCAGGTTTATTCGCCTGAAATTTTTGCAACACTCGCCGCAAATCAGGGGAGATGGCAGACACAATGACTCCTTCCTTGAGGATACTCGCCGGCTCAGATGAACCTGGAGAGTCGGGCACAAAACTCCTAGACAGAGCATCCGCCTTCACATTTTTAGAGCCCGGAAGGTACGAAATCACAAAATCGAAGCGGGCAAAAAATAACGACCAACGGGCCTGTCTAGGATTCAAGCGCTTGGCAGACTCGAGATAAGTAAGGTTCTTATGATCAGTCAATACCACCACGCGATGCTTAGCTCCTTCAAGCCAATGACGCCATTCCTCGAATGCCCACTTCATGGCCAGCAACTCTCGGTTGCCCACATCATAATTACGCTCAGCAGCCGAAAACTTCCTGGAAAAGAAAGCACATGGTTTCAACACTGAGCAACCAGAACCTCTCTGTGACAAAACCGCCCCTGCTCCAATCTCAGAAGCATCAACCTCGACCTGGAACGGAAGAGAAACATCTGGTTGACACAACACAGGGGCAGAACAAAAACGATGCTTCAACTCCTGAAAAGCTTCCACAGCAGCAGAAGACCAATTAACCAAATCAGCACCCTTCTTGGTCAAATCGATCAATGGTTTGGCAATGCTAGAAAAATTACAGATGAAGCGACGATAAAAATTAGCAAAGCCCAGGAATTTTTGCAGACTTTTCAGAGATGTCGGCTGAGTCCAATCCTGGATGGCTTGGACCTTAACCGGATCCATCTCGATAGTAGAAGGGGAAAAGATGAACCCCAAAAATGAAACTTTCTGCACACCGAAGAGACACTTTGATCCCTTCACAAACAAAGAATTAGCACGCAGGACCTGGAAAACCATTCTGACCTGCTTCACATGAGAGTCCCAATCATTTGAGAAGATCAAAATGTCATCCAAGTAAACAATCAGGAATTTATCCAGATACTCACGGAAGATGTCATGCATAAAAGACTGAAACACAGATGGAGCATTGGCAAGTCCGAACGGCATCACTAGATACTCAAAATGACCCTCGGGCGTATTAAATGCAGTTTTCCATTCATCTCCTTGCCTGATTCTCACCAGATTATACGCACCACGAAGATCTATCTTAGTGAACCAACTAGCCCCCTTAAGGTACCTGTCTGTCCCTTGCCGTCTGGTTCCTGCACTGACTGCTGGCCGTAAAGTGAAAGTGAAAGCACAGCACAGCGGTGAGTCACACAGCGGTGACTCACCGCTGTGGCTGTGCTCTGCTTTCACTTTACGGCCAGCAGTCAGTGCAGGAACCAGACGGCAAGGGACAGACAGCTGAATGTAAGTATGTACTGTTTGTTTTTTTACGCTGGTAACCAGGGTAAACATCGGGTTACTAAGCGCGGCCCTGCGCTTAGTTACCCGATGTTTACCCTGGTTACCAGTGAAGACATCGCTGAATCGGTGTCACACACGCCGATTCAGCGATGTCTACGGGGAGTCCAGCGACGAAATAAAGTTCTGGACTTTCTTCCCCGACCAGCGATCTCCCAGCAGGGGCCTGATCGCTGCTGCCTGTCACACTGGACGATATCGCTAGCGAGGACGCTGCAACGTCACGGATCGCTAGCGATATCGTCTAGTGTGACAGTACCTTTAATCCGAGCAAACAAGTCAGATAACAATGGCAAGGGATACTGAAATTTAACAGTGATCTTATTAAGAAGGCGGTAATCAATACACGGTCTCAGCGAACCATCCTTCTTGGCTACAAAAAAGAATCCTGCTCCCAGTGGTGATGACGATGGGCGAATATGTCCCTTCTCCAGGGATTCCTTCACATAACTGCGCATAGCGGCGTGTTCAGGCACGGATAAATTAAATAATCGACCTTTAGGGAATTTACTACCAGGAATCAATTTGATAGCACAATCACAATCCCTATGCGGAGGTAGAGCATCGGACTTGGGCTCTTCAAATACATCCTGATAATCAGACAAGAACTCTGGGACCTCAGAAGGAGTGGATGACGAAATAGACAAAAATGGAACATCACCATGTACCCCCTGACAACCCCAGCTGGATACCGACATAGAGTTCCAATCCAATACTGGATTATGGGTTTGCAGCCATGGCAACCCCAACACGACCACATCATGCAGATTATGTAGCACCAGAAAGCTAATAACTTCCTGATGTGCAGGAGCCATGCACATGGTCAGCTGGGTCCAGTACTGAGGTTTATTCTTTGCCAAAGGTGTAGCATCAATTCCTCTCAACGGAATAGGACACCGCAAAGGCTCCAAGAAAAACCCACAACGTTTAGCATAATCCAAATCCATCAGATTCAGGGCAGCGCCTGAATCCACAAACGCCATGACAGAATACGATGACAAAGAGCATATCAAGGTAATGGACAGAAGGAATTTGGATTGTACAGTACCAATGACGGCAGACCTATCGAACCGCTTAGTGCGCTTAGGACAATCAGAAATAGCATGAGTGGAATCACCACAGTAGAAACACAGACCATTCAGACGTCTGTGTTCTTGCCGTTCAACTCTGGTCATAGTCCTATCGCACTGCATAGGCTCAGGTTTAATCTTAGACAATACCGCCAAATGGTGCACAGATTTACGCTCGCGCAAGCGTCGACCGATCTGAATGGCCAAAGACATAGACTCATTCAAACCAGCAGGCATAGGAAAACCCACCATGACATCCTTAAGAGGCTCAGAGAGACCCTTTTTGAACAAAGCTGCCAGCGCCGATTCATTCCACAGAGTGAGTACTGACCACTTCCTAAATTTCTGACAATATACTTCTATATCATCCTGACCCTGGCACAAAGCCAGCAAATTTTTCTCAGCCTGATCCACTGAATTAGGCTCATCGTAAAGTAATCCGAGTGCCAGGAAAAACGCATTGACATTACTCAATACAGGGTCTCCTGGCGCAAGAGAAAATGCCCAGTCCTGAGGGTCGCCGCGCAAAAAAGAAATAATAATCAAAACCTGTTGAATAGGATTACCAGAAGAATGAGGTTTCAAGGCCAGAAATAGCTTACAATTATTTTTGAAATTAAGAAACTTAGTTCTATCACCAAAAAACAAATCAGGAATAGGAATTCTTGGTTCTAACATAGATTTCTGATCAATAGTATCTTGAATCCTTTGTACATGTGTAACGAGATTATCCATTGAAGAGCACAGACCCTGAATATCCATGTCCACACCTGTGTCTTGAAACACCCAAATGTCTAGGGGAAAAAAAAGACTGAACACAGAGCTGAGAAAAAAAAATGATGTCAGAACTTCTTTTTTCCCTCTATTGAGAATCATTAGGTTGGCTCCTTGTACTGTTATGTAGGCAATCCAGTGACACAGTGTGCCAGCAATCAGAGCACATACAGTGATCTGACAATAACCCAAAAACAATAGAACGAGCTCTGAGACGTGGAATCTCTGTAGACCGCAATACCTGAACCTAACCTAAACACAACTAAAGGCAGCTGTGGATTGCGCCTGACACTACCTATGCAACTCGGCACAGCCTGAGGAGCTGACTAGCCTGAAGATAGAAAAACAAGCCTGACTTGCCTCAGAGAAATACCCCAAAGGAAAAGGCAGCCCCCCACATATAATGACTGTTAGCAAGATGAAAAGACAAAACGTAGGGATGAAATAGATTCAGCAAAGTGAGGCCCGATATTCTAGATAGAGCGAGGATAGCAAAGAGAACTTTGCAGTCTACAAAAAACCCTAAAGCAAAAAACCACGCAAAGGGGGCAAAAAGACCCACCGTGCCGAACTAACGGCACGGCGGTACACCCTTTGCGTCTCAGAGCTTCCAGCAAAACGAAATGACAAGCTGGACAGAAAAAGTAGCAACAAAAGCAAAGAAGCACTTATCTAAGCAGAGCAGCAGGCCACAGGAAAGATCCAGAAGCTCAGATCCAACACTGGAACATTGACAAGGAGCAAGGAAGACAGAATCAGGTGGAGTTAAATAACAAAGCGGCCAACGAGCTCACCAGAACACCTGAGGGAGGAAGCTCAGAAGCTGCAGTACCACTTGTGACCACAGGAGTGAATTCAGCCACAGAATTCACAACAGCACACCCCACGGCTACTTCTAGTTGCGGTGTTAGTTCAGGATTTGCGTTCAATACAGTTTCCACCTACTCCAGAGAAAGTTTCATGCGGCTCCAAGGTCACCGGATCATAACACATGTCCACGTAGTATATTGCACAGCCCATGTAGTATATTGCCTAGTCACATAGTATATTGCCCAGCTACATAGTATATTGCCCAGCTACGTAGTATATTGCCCAGCCACATAGTATATTGCCCAGCTACATAGTATATTGCCCAGTCACGTAGTATATTGCCCAGCTACGTAGTATATTGCCCAGTCACGTAGTATATTGCCCAGCTACGCAGTATATTGCCCAGTCACGTAGTATATTGCCCAGCTACGTAGTATATTGCCCAGTCACGTAGTATATTGCCCAGCTACGTAGTACATTGCCCAGCTACGTAGTATATTGCCCAGCTACGTAGTATATTGCCCAGTCACATAGTATATTGCCCAGCTACATAGTATATTGCCCAGCCACGTAGTATATTACCCAGCGACGTAGTATATTGCACAGAAGACGTAGTGTGACGCTGTAAGAATCTGGCTGCACTCGGATGTCACCCGAGTGCAGTCCTATAGAGAATGCAGATTAAAACAGTGAAAAACGGAGAGTGGACCCACTGGACCATGATGACGAACCCCTCCCGGACGAGCTGACCAGGTGGACCGCCCCCTATACAGGGAGAGTTAGGGGCAGGCCCGTGAGGGACTATCGCCACGGAAGCTGGAGGGTCGACTGAGATCAGATGGTTACACAGCAGGCACAAAGGGAAAGAGGGAACAGAAAGGAACTACTGAGACAAGGGAGAAGATGGGAATGCTACGGAGGCACGGAGGCTGGCAGGACAATATGGAGACACTGAGGCTAAAAGATATAGGAGCCGGGCAGGTACCGCAGAGGAACAGGAACTGAAGGAACAAGGCAGGAACACAGGAAACAGGCAGGCACTGCAGAGGGCGGGGGAGACCCAAAGTCAGAGAGCTAGGAACGCACAGAGACCACAGGTGACCAGAAGCACTTGTAAACACAAATGAACATCAGGCACAGAGAAGCAGCAGGAAGCAGTTTACATAGCAGCATGGGAGCTACTTCCGGGTTACAGTCCTCCAGGATGACGGAGAGGACAGGAAAGAGTGCCAACAGAGGAATCAGATGTGCGCACGCGCAGAGCTGAATGCGAAGCGCGCGCGCACCCGGCGAGCTGCAGTTGGGAGTGGCGGCGGCAGCAACGGCATGACACGTAGTATATTGCCCAGCCAAATAATATATTGCCCAGCCACGTAGTATATTGCCCAGCCAAGTAGTATATTGCCCAGCCACGTAGTATATTGCCCAGTCACGTAGTATATTGCCCAACCACGTAGTTAATTATAGGGGACCCTACATCTTTTTTTAAAGTTTCCCCCATTTTAATAGCCAGTAAAGGTTAAGTATACAGCTGTGAGCTGATATTGATAGCCTGGCAAGCTCCATAGGTATTACCCCCTTCCCAGGCTATAAATATCAGCCCCCAACCCTTGGCTTTCCCTCTGCTGATTAAGAAAATTACGCGGGAGCCCATGCCATTTTTTTCTGAAAAATTACCTTTTAATAAATAAATAAATACATGTACAGTAAGCTGCACACACACTGTACTAATTAGACAGATATACAGATGTCAGTAACCTATCTATTATATGTGAATTTACTGTATCTAATCCATCTATTCTATCCTGTTGGCTCCTGCTGTGATTTTACAGTATATGACTGCTGAATTGCCGGCTTTTCTTCTATTTATGTAATATATGTATGTATATATATATATATATATATATATATATATATATATACACACACACATATATGTTTTTTTCTATACACATCCTCAAAAAACCAATATGAGGAAAGACGATAAATCGCAAATATAAAGTTTAAAAATAAGTCTTTATTAAATTTTAAACAATAAAATGAAATGCATGAACCAAGCAATAGGAATTGAAAGAGGATGAAGACATGGAGCGGCCAAAATATAAAGCATAGAGCATGCTAATATAATACTCTAATAGTGAAATGGCAACCTTCAATCAAGGATGGTATATATGTATCCAAACACCATAATAATATCAATCAGTAAGTGAATGAGCCATAAAGTGCATAGTGCAAAACATAAATATTCACATTAAGTTGAAAAAGTCTAAAGTGGATACGATAGAACAAATGCAAGGAACAGAACACATGACCACAAAGGGCCCATATACAGTATATCTTGTAATGAAGGTTTTGCCACGATCATGTTGACATGTAATTATTTAAATGATGAAGGTGAAAGATGATAAAATACCTCTAAAGTGCTAAGTGCAAGGGTTCCAATTGCCTCGTCCTCTCACCCGACACCTCTATTTCGCAAATGCTTCCTCAATGGGGTAATTTGAGTATTATATTAGAATGCTCTATGCTTTACATTTTGGCGGTTCCATGTCTTTATCCGCTTTCAATTCCTATTGCTTGGTTCATGCATTTAATTTCTTTGTTTAACATTTAATAAAGACTTATTTTTAAACTTTATATTTGTGATTTATCGTCTATCCTCATATTGGTTTTTTGAAGATGTGTATATAAAATTCTTGAATGAACGTTTTTGCCTTATTTTCCACAAGACTGTGTTAATTAATGCATATATATATATATATATATATACTGTATATATGTGTGTCACTGACATCTATATATCTATGTATTCTGTGTGTATATATCTATTCTATTCTAACCTGTCACTCTGTGATTTTACTGAATGTGGCACATGAATTTCAGGCTTTTCAAAGGACATCGGTGCATTAAAATTAGGCAGCACTCGCATGATCCGAGTGCTGTGCGATTTTTCTCTCACACCAATAGGCTTGCATTGGCGAATCTCGGCTGAGTCTCGGTGCCTATCGCAGCATTCTGCGATTTTACACACATGTCGAATACGCCTGAGGAAAAAACGCTGATGTGAGCTGCACCATAGATTAACACTGGGCCGAGTAATAAGCAAAGTTTTCTTGCATAGCTCTTGTCCGTATTCTACGGTAGTGTGACTCCGACCTAAAGCACAACTACAGACAGGTCATTAGGGAAGGCAGAGCTACCATACCTCTCACAAAAAATGCAAAACATCAGACTGATCCCAAAATCCTATTAATAAAAACATCTGATCAAGGCACCAAAAAAAGCTCTCAAGAAGCTTCACCTGTTGGAAAACAAAAATGTTACAGGTCTAAGGCTAGTTTCACATTTGCGTTTAAAAACGCAGCGTTTTAAACACAAACGCAGGTGGTGAAAAAAACGCACGTAAACGCGTGCAAGCACTGCGTTTTTTAGACGCATGCGTTTTTGCATGTGGTATAAAAAACGCTGCGTTTTGACGCGTTTACATGCGTTTTTTCCTGCGTTTGCGTTTTTGAAATGCATGATGAGAAGTGTGTGACAGCTGCCAATCATCAAAATCAACTAGAAAACCCACTATAAACAGAAATAGCTAGGGTTAGGCTTAGGGTTAGGATTAGGATCCCTAGGGTTAGGGTTAGGGTTAGGATCCCTAGGGTTAGGGTTAGGGTTAGGATCCCTTTAGGGTTAGGGTTAGGGTTAGGGTTAGGATCTCTAGGGTTAGGGTTAGGGTTAGGATCCCTAGGGTTAGGGTTAGGATCCCTTTAGGGTTAGGGTTAATGTTAGGATCCCTAGGGTTAGGGTTGGGGGGTGGCTTATTAGTGTGTATTCTTGTGTTTTTCTATTGAAATGCATGCGTTTTAAAACGCAAGCAAACACATGTGCTTAAAAACGCATGCGTTTACATAGACAGCAATACGTTTTTTTGCCGCAAAAAAAGCATGCTTTTTTTGCGGCAAAAAAATGCCTCTAGAAATTACGACATGTTGCATTTCCGCAATAAAACGCAAGCATAGAAACGACGCATGCGTCATCAAAACGCGGCAAAACGCATGCAAAAAACGCATGCCTTTTTAATGTTAAGTATAGAAAAAAAACGCATGCATTTTTTTGCGTTAAAATGCAGCGCAAATGTGAAACCAGCCTTAGAAAATGGTGACACAAACCATTTTTTTCACTGCACGTTCTACAAAAAACAGGCCATCACATAACTATGTTGACAGAAAAATAAAAAAGCTATGACTCTTGGAAGAAAAGGGAGGAAAAATCTAAAAACTGGCTAATGGGAACAGGTTAACCCTTTTACAATCTTTGGTGTACCTAAACTTCAACGTCAAGAAGTGATTCCTGTCCTTTGATGTATAGGTACATCATGGCGATATTGCGGGGCACAGGAGAGGTGCCCGAGCTATCGCCGCCAGGAGATCGGCCTAAGTTAAAGCTGAGCTCCCGCTGTTAAATTTGTATTCTTCTAACCTCCTAACAATAAAAAATTGTTTTTCAAAAATGATGCTGATGTGAAATAGACATGCGGTAAATATTATTTATTATATATTTTGTGTGGTATAACTATCTGATTTAAGGACATAAAAGTTTGAAAATTGCTACATTTTCTAATTTTTTTAATCAAATTTTCGATATTTTGATGAATAAAATCAAATCACATCTACCTAAATTTACCACTAATATGAAGTACAAAATGTCACAAAAAAACATTCTCAGAATCAATTGCATATATTGAAACTTGCCAGAGTTATTACCTCATAAATTGACACTGGCCAGAATTTGAAAAAATTGTCCTGGTCATGAAGATGAAAACAGGCTGGGGGCTGTAGGGGTTAAAGGGAATTTGTCAGTAGGATCAACCGTCCTAAGCCATTTTGAAATATATAAATTAGTTGTTAAGATATATGGGCAGGATGTAGATCTCCCTGAGAATCTGCCTTCAGGGTATATTTTAAGTAAAAGGGGGTATTGCTAGTTTTAGACACGTAATGACTGACAGTCTGCTGTCATAATCTACATGTCTCACATTTTTAACTTCCCCTTCCATTTAAAAAAGCTCTGAAGGCAGATTCTCAGGGAGATCAGGGTCTAGTCCATAAATCTTATCAGCTCATTTACATTTTAAGAAAATAAGGATTTCTGGGGAGTAAGGGTACCGTCACACACTGCCATTTCGATCGCTACGACTGTACGATTCGTGACGTTCCAGCGATATCGTTACGATATCGCTGTGTCTGACACGCAGCAGCGATCAGGGATCCTGCTGAGAATCGTACGTCGTAGCAGATCGTTAAGAACGTTCTTTCGTCGCTGGATCTCCCGCTGGCATCGCTAGATCGGTGTGTGTGACACCGATCTAGCGATCTAGCGATGCGATCTAGCAATGCGTTCGCTTGTAACCAGGGTAAACATCCCTGGTTTATCCTGGTTACAAGCGTAAAACTAAAAAAAAACAAACAGCACATACTTACATTCTGGTGTCCGTCAGGTCCCTTGCCGTCTGCTTCCCGCGCTCAGTGACTGCCGGCCGTAAAGTGAAAGCAGAGCACAGCAGTGACGTCACCGCTGTGCTGTGCTTTCACTTTCACTTTACGGCCGGCAGTCAGAGTGCGGGAAGCAGACGGCAAGGGACCTGACGGACACCAGAATGTAAGTATGTGCTGTTTGTTTTTTTTTACGCTGGTAACCAGGGTAAACATCGGGTTACTAAGCGCGGTCCTGCGCTTAGTAACCCGATGTTTACCCTGGATACCCGGGGACCTCGACATCGTTGGTCGCTGGAGAGCTGTCTGTGTGACAGCTCCCCAGCGACCACACTACGATTTACCTACGATCACGGCCAGGTCATATCGCTGGTCGTGATCGTAGGTAAATCGTATAGTGTGACGGTACCCTAAGACTTCGGATCGCAATTATTAAGGTATCACGTTATTCAGAATCCAATGACCTGCCTGCTCATATAGACAGCTTAGGAAGGTTGATCCTACTGACAGATTTCCTTTATAACAGTAGCCCAAAGAACCTTCAAGCTGGGGGAAAAGGAACTTTGGGTGTATGCTAGAGTCAAAGATTCATTGTATGTGCCCTAGAGGCAATGTGCTATGGATATGGTAATAGAGATCTGAACTAAATATAGGAATATCCTTTTAATTCAAATATTATATAGGAAAACATTTGGTGAAATGTCGGTTGAGTATCATGCATTCAAAAGTGATAATCGATGGCATGGGGGAATTACAGTGATTAACTTCTGGCAGGTGTTCAAACCAGCTGCAAATGGTTGCCAAAATGAACAAATTATAAAAAGCAAGAAAAACTAAATGAAACATAAAGTGTGTGGGGTCAAAATTGTTAAGTCTGATCTACTAAGGATTAAAGAGATCCTGTCATCAGGATTATGCTCAGTAAACTACAGTCATTGTCAGGTTGGCGGTGCTACACTTATTAAAAAGATACCTTGGTTGAAGAAATCCATCTTGTGGTTCTTGTTTAATCTGTGTTTGAAGCTTTTACTTAATGACATGTTCATGCTTTTGGGCAGGCTTATGGACAAATCTTTTTTAGTGCTCTGGCCTCATCATTATTTTGGGCTTAATTGACAGGTCAATGAATCTTCACCAACCTGCCTCTTACTTTAAATACAGCGCCTGTTTCCAACACTGGTGGTGGCGCATGCACAGTAGCATCTATTGCCAAGCAATGCTCTCAATCTGCGCGTGCACCGCCCACTGTGTACCAAGCACCAGTGTGGGAACGCGCACAAGAAGAGGATATCTTCGCTGCTGCACCTAGGAATGCAGCACACCAGCGCGCAGCGATGATAATCTCTTGTTGTGTGAGTTCCCATACTGGTCCTCGGTACACAGGTGGCAGTAGTAGCATCTACCAGCAAGTGATGCTCTCAATCTGTGCATGCACTGCCACCTCTGTACCGAGGACCATTTTGTTGGAGAATCTTTTTTTTTTATTTTGACTACCACAGTATTAACAATCACTGTATTTAAAGTAGGACGCAGGTCACTGAAGGTTCAGTGACCTGTTATTTAAGCCCAGAATGATGACAAGGAGGCCATAGTACCAAAAAAAGACCCACTCCAAAGCACGAACATTTCATTAACTCAAAACACAGATTAAACAGGAACCACAAGATGGATTGCTTCAACTCAGATATCATTTCAACCAGTTTAAGAGCACCTACCTGAGAGTGCCTGTAGTTTACTTAGCAAAATCCTGATGACATGTGTTATGCCCACAGGGCATGATAATGTATAGTGGACTCTCTGGACCACTAATGGTGCAGTGATAGCTGTATACCTGATACTTAAAAGACAGGAGAATGTGCTTCAAAAAAACAAAGATATTTATTAAAGGAAGCTTAAAAAAAGGGGAAAGAAGCCTAAGGTGAGAACACTCTGGGCCACGACACTGAACCACGTAGTGGAGCACTGGGCAACGTATATCCCGATACAGGGATTCCCCGGTCGCAACACCAGATGGCCTAAATGCCGTGACACCCAGACTAGAGGTACGACCCGTACAGACCGTATAGACGAGACTGTGGAATACTGGCTCTGTCAGTGGAGAAAATCCCAGAAGCTCCGAGTAACCGCGGAAAGGCTGATCCAGCCGGCAGTGATATCTGGATGGTTCTGTGAGGAGAGGCTTGGTCAGCCTGGAGTGAAAACCACAGTCCAGAAGGATCCAGGATAAGGAACTGCCAGCAGAGGATTCTGAGGAGACAGAGTTACTGTATTAGTAAAAAACAAAAAAACAGTCTTCAGATTGCAGAGTACAGCTGAGTGTGGCTTGAGCTGGAGGCAACGATCCTGAGGAATGAACATGTTGCCCAGGCACCTCCCTGAAGGGGAGGATGCCTTTTGTGCACAGAGCATCACAGCAGAAACAGCCCTAATAGAGAACAGGTGCCCTGCTGCTTTAAGTATGTGCAGGAAGTGGGGCCCGCCTCCTAAGAGCATTTCCAGGAGACCTGCCAAGGGGATGCAGGGTCCTAGCAGAGAAAGGAGCCACCGATCATCTGGAGCCACGGAGAGGATGAACAGTACCAGTGGAGCTGCGTGATAGGTGCCAGTCTCACAATGGAGACCGGACCCACAGCTGAGGGCATGATAACATGCTTTCATTAAAAAAGAAAAAAATATTAAGTACTTCCTTTAGCCAGAATGGAATGTATTTCTAATTGTACAGCTTTCTGCTAAAGGGAGCACCTATACACTACTCCACTTCATTCATTTTTTAAACAATAGATATTTAGATCTATTATGGTACGCACATGTGTGCAACTGTTATTTCTGTATCTCAATCATGGTAAAAAAATGTTGACTTTGTAATTTGTATCTTAATCTTATAGATGCTTAAAAGATATCAGCAAAATCTTGACCAGTTACCCAAGGAATTGTTTTCAGTGTTGGTTATTGTTGAGTTTATAGTTTCATGTATTTCCTAATGTGAAAAGTGTACTAAATGTACAATTATCATTTTCTTTAAGTGATATCTTTTTAAAGGACCATAACGTTATTTAATTTGCTTCAAATAGTAAGGAAAGAGATTTTTCAACTACTTTATCTATTTTAATTACTTATACTACATTACTTGCAAATAATTCCACAGCGCTTTACAAACATCATCACAGTAGCCACTGGAGCTCAGAATCTAAATTCCCTATCAGTATGCCTCACAGTCTGAGAGGAAACCCATGCATGGGGAGAATATCAAAACTACTTGCAATTGTTGTCCTTTGAACCCAGGACCTCAGAGCAGCAAGGCTACAGTGCTAACCACTCAGCCACCATCCAGACAAAATCTAATCATTAACAAAAAGGTTCAGATTAGGAGTGTACATAGAAATCATGGGGCTCTATAGAAGAAGCCCTATCTGCCACCCCTCCCAAAAAAAGTGTATGTTCAACGGGGTCACAGAAGAATATTTCTCATAACTTTTCAGCCCTTACAAAGTAATTTTGCCCCTATGGAAGCTCCATAATGTTTCCACATACTAAGATACTCCATTCATGGCCGCCATAAAGTATGATGCTAACAAATGCGTCCCCCAGTAAGATACTTCCACAGTACTCTCCTCACATGCAGTAAGACCTTACAGTATCTCCTGTAAAGTATGACGCTACCACAGTGACCCAAACACAGTATGATGGCTCCTTACTCATAGTAAAATGGCTCCCCATAGTCTCCCACACACAGTATGATGACCCTGACGCAGCCCTTCACAAAATATGATGACTATTATATGCCACTGGTTCAGGTCAGATGACTTTTATTGTAAACTTGACCTTGCCAATAAGCATTGAAAAAAATTACCTAGATTAAATTAAGCAGCACAAAGAGTGCATATCATTTTAGCTCTTTTTATTGAAATGCATGCACTTTGTGATTATCATTATAGGAGTTGAAATATGTTTTTTCTGTTATATGCTGATCCATAGACTAAGGACTCTTTCACATGTCAGTGTCTCCGGTACGTGTACTGACAGTTTTCTCACATACCGGAGACAATGACACACGTAGACCCATTCAAATGAATGGGTCTATGCACATGTCTCCGTGTTTTCACGGACCGTGTGTCCGTGTTGAAAACACGGAGACATGTCCGTTTTTCTCCGGCAGCACGGTCCGCAAAGCGTCCTGCACACGTGCACACGGAGAGCAGTGTGCACTTTCATCCATGTGCACGTACTGCCCGCAGGAGAGGCAGCGCTACAGTAAGTGCTGTCCCCCCCTGCGTGTGGTGCTGAAGCCGGAATTCATTCCTTCTTCCCAGCAGCGTTTGCTGGAGAGAAGGAATGAAAAATCTTTTTTTTTCTTTTCCCTTAAAAATAAAGTTTGTGCCTACCCCCCCCCGCCCCCCACCCCGCTTGCCAGGAAATACTCACCCAGCTCCAGCGATGTTTCCTCTCAGCTCCGGCAGCAGGCCCTGTGTGAGTGGTCACATGGTCCCGCTCATTACAGTGAGGAATATGCGAACGCTGCTGGGAAGAGGGAATGAACTCTGGATTCAGCACCCAAAGCAGGGGACAGCGCTTACTGTAGCGCTGTCTCCTGCACGGTCCGTGTGGTCCTCAGTCGGCACACCGGCGGCACACGGCTGCCGCACGTGTGCCACACTGATGTGCTACGTGAGCACACGGATAATTCCGGTACCGATTTCTCCGGTACCAGAATTATCTGGACGTGTGAAAGAGGCCTAACACTGAGTGGTAGAGCATACAACCATTTTTTTTTTAACATTGCCATCAAAGAGCCCTATTTGTTTGATTTTCAATTAACATTTCTGCACGAGGGCTTGCTTTTTTGCTATTTTCTAGGTGGTTTGTATCTTTAGTGACATCATTTAGTTAACTGTGGACTGTATTTCAAAAAGAAACAATTCTTTGTGGAGTGGTATTGGAAAAAAAACAGTAATCTTGCCAATCTTTTTGGGGTTTTAGTCTTCACTTTTACAGTGAAAATTACAGTTTTCTTTCATTCACATTTTCCTTTCAACATTCACCATATGGATCATGTACAGTGATTTTCTATTAGTATGGACTGGTTTGATTATGGCAAAATATTGCTCTGTGCAAAAGGAACATGATGCTGGCAATAATAAACGTGCAAACAAACATATAACACTATGTAACACAATTTTTGTTCCTGGCTTCCAAGTGTAATATTTCAACTGCTTATGTTTAACCCCTTCATGACCGTGGGATTTTTCGTTTTTCCGTGTTCGTCTTTCACTCCCCTCCTTCCCAGAGCCATAACTTTTTTATTTTTCCGTCAATTTGGCCATGTGAGGGCTTATTTTTTGCGGAACGAGTTGTAATTTTGAACGACATCATTGGTTTTACCATGTCGTGTACTAGAAAACGGGAAAAAAATTCCAAGTGTGGTGAAATTGCAAAATAAAGTGCAATCTCACACTTGTTTTTTGTTTGGCTTTTTTGCTAGGTTCACTAAGTGCTAAAACTGACCTGCCATTATGATTCTCCAGGTCATTACGAGTTCATAGGCACCTAACATGACTAGGTTATTTTTTACCTAAGTGGTGAAAAAAAATTCCAAACTTTGCTAAAAAAAAAAAAAAATTGCGCCATTTTCCGATACTCGTGGCGTCTCCATTTTTCATGATCTGGGGTCGGTTGAGGGCTTATTTTTTGCGTGCTGAGCTGGCGTTTTTAATGATTCTAATTCGGTGCAGATACGTGCTTTTGATCGCCCGTTATTGCATTTTAATGCAATGTCGCGGCGACCAAAAAAATGTAATTCTGGCGTTTCGATTTTTTTCTCGTTACGCCGTTTAGCGATCAGGTTAATGCTTTCTTTTTATTGATAGATCGGGCGATTCTGAACGTGGCGATACCAAATATGTGTAAATTTGATTTTTTTTTCATTGATTTATTTTGATTGGGGCGAAAGGGGGTGATTTAAACTTTTATATTTTTTTTATTTTTTTCACATTTTTTTTCAACTTTTTTTTTTACTTTTGCCATGCTTCAATAGCCTCCATGGGAGGCTAGAAGCAGGCACAGCACGATCGCCTCTGCTACATAGCAGCGATCTGATGTTCGCTGCTATGTAGTAGAAAATCAGGTGTGCTGTGAGCGCCGACCACAGGGTGGCGCTCACAGCTGCCGGGAATCAGTAACCATAGAGGTCTCAAGGACCTCTATGGTTACAATGGAGAAGCATCGCCGACCCCCGATCATGTGACGGGGGTCGGCGATGACGTCATTTCCGGCCACCCGGCCGGATGCGGTAGTTAAATGCTGCTGTCTGCGTTTGACAGCGGCATTTAACTAGTTAATAGCGGCGGGTGAATCACGATTTCACCCGCCGCTATTGCGGGCACATGTCAGCTGTTCAAAACAGCTGACATGTCCCGGCTTTGATGCGGGCTCACCGCGGAGCCCTGCATCAAAGCAGGGGAGCTGACATCGGACGTACTATACCGTCCGATGTCAGTAAAGGGTTAAAGACTATAGAAAACCGACTACATTCAGCAGAAACTTTGATTTTGTGACCACAGGCCAGAACATTTTCATATTTATTGTGACAAAAAAGGAAATTATCATATTTTCATTCATGCGGTGTGATAAAACCAACACTTGCATGGTAAATTGACAAAGACAGTCAAAAATCATTTAAAAAGGTTCAGAAATGAGTAGTTTTTCTAGATTTACGAGTATACTGCAGATCGCTTTCTTGAAGAAGCCCGCAAATGTAATCCCCCATCATGTTTTGGTCATATTGTCCTTGGTAATGACATTCAAAGTCCAATATATCTTGAGGAAAGCGCTCACCTTGCTTTTCTTAGTAAGCTCCCACGTTCTCCTTGAACTTGTCAAGATGAGCGTCAAGGATATGGACTTTGAGAGACGTTCTGCATCCCATTATGGCGTAAGTCTTTATGAGAGTCTGAAACAACTGCACATAGTTTTCAGCCTTGTGATTACCCAGGAAGCCATGAACCACTGCAATTAAACTGTTCCAAGTTGCTTTCTCCGTCCTGTTCAGCAGCTTGGCGAACTCGTCACATTCTATGATCTTCTTGATTTGCAATCCGACAAAGATACCAGCCTTGACTTTTGCCTGGACAGCTTTGGAAAGAGATATTGGAGGTACTTGAAAGCGGCTGACTCCTTGTCAAGAGCCGTGACAAATTGATTGATGGGGCCTAACTTGATGTGAAGTGGTGGCATCAGCACCTTCAGAAGTTCTATCACCGGCTCCCGCTTGATGTTGCTCTTCCCCATAGAGAACTCGGTCTGCTGTGGCCAGTCCTTTCTGTGATAGTGTGCCTTGAAGGCCCATCAGGAATGACACCATTTTGAAGTCTCTAATGACCTCCCATCCATAGTTGTCATACTTCAAGGCACTCAGCAACATCTTGACCCTGGTGTCGTCCTCTTTGAGATACACAGAGTGAGCCATAGGGAGATTTGGGTAGTTGTTTCCGTTGTGAAGCAGCACGGCCTTGAGGCTCCGGGATGAAGTGCCTATTTATAGGCGCCATTACAGGTGATACCAATAGCCTCAAAAAGACCGGCCACATTGTTGCAGAAGCACAACCCATCGTCCCAACTGAAGAAGTTGGAAAATGTTTGGTGATGCTTTCTCTCATCTGTGACTTGCACACTTTCATCCAGCAGGTTCCACTGTTTGAGCCTGGATGTCAGAAGCTCAGCATTGGACTTGGTAAGATGAAGGTCTCTGATCAGATCATTGACATCTTTCTGGTTAGGAAAGTATGGCCTTCTCTCCTCAACCGCATCTGTGAAAACGTAATGTTGATCTCCAATATCTTCCTCGCTGTCTGACTTTCAGCTTTTTCCTGGATATGGCTGATCACTCTTTCGGGAAGTTGGAACAGGCATCTCGGCGCAGTGTGGTACTGGAGCAATAGAAGAAGGAATGTCTGGATAAACGATTTAAGGCGCATTCTTGCCTGTGCGATGTTTGGCAGGATCCACCATTCAGAAGAAGCAGTTGCTTGAGTGGTCGGTCGGTTTACGCCAAATTCTCAGGATAGCAAACTTCATGGATCTCTTTTCTCCCCTGTACCAGACTTTAATATGGCAGATTTAATTAATTGTATACATTTAAAACCAGGACATTTTACACATCACTTAATACATATTTTACTATATTGCGTTGACATATGTGAAAATTTTGTCAAAGGCAACTCTTTAAACTGTACTAGATCTAAATCGTTGAAATTCTACAAAATAAAGCACTGCCATGTAAACGAGCATCAATTGTTCACCTTACCTTCAAGAGTTTTCTTGCAATATTCGCATGTGAAATGAGGTGCCCAGGACTTGTCTTGATCCCCGTTAGGTATGCCGAAATATGTCTTGTAGGCCTCGCACATCATATGACATGCTTTCACAGAATACTTTCTCGCTCTTGTCTTTATAAATTGTCCACACACATAACAAAATGCATCTGCTGGGCACAAACAACCTCTTGATGCCATCTAAAACATATAATTGATCTTTAACTACGATTCGTTATTCTCTTACTCAGCAATAACATAAACCGTAATGTTGGTTTGAGTCACCTGTGCTTTTATACTTGCATGACTACTATTGAACAGCCCTAGAACGTTCTAGGAAGTTCTAAAAGTTTCTAGAAACTTCTAGATACTTCTGAAAAAATTGTAGAAACTTCTGCATAATTCTAGCAGTTCAACAGCATTCTAGAAGACTACTCAGTAGGGTTGAGCGAAACGGGTCGGCCACTTTCAGAAGTCGCCGACTTTTGGCAAAGTCGGGTGTCTTGAAACTCGACCCGACCCCTGTGTTTGGTGTCGGCCATGAAGTCGGCGATCTTCTGAATGTGGTATCGGAATTCCGATCTCGATTCCCGATATGTTTGCAATATCGGAAATCGGTATCAGAATCCATATTTAATGTAAAATAAAGAATTAAAATAAAAAATATCGCAATACTTACCCTCTGACGCGCCCTGGTACTAACCGGAACCTTCCTTCCTTCGAATCAGTGCTTCCAGGACCTGGCGGTGACGTCGCGGCTTGTGATTGGTCGCGCGGCCGCCCATGACGTCACCGAAGGTCCTGGAAGGGCTGATTCTTAGGAAGGAAGGCTGCCGGAAAGAAGCAGGGTGCGTCCGAGGGTGAGTATATTCCTATTAGGTATATACTCACCCTCGGACGGGCTCTGCTTCTTTCCGGCAGCCTTCCTTCCTAAGAATCAGCCCTTCCAGGACCTTCGGTAACGTCGCGGTGACGTCGCGGCTTGTGATTGGTCGCGCGAGCGTTCACATGGGCGGCCGCGCGGCCAATCACAAGCCGCGACGTCACCGCCAGGTCCTGGAAGCGCTGATTCGAAGGAAGGAAGGTTCCGGTTAGTACCAGGGCGCGTCAGAGGGTAAGTATTGTGATATTTTTTATTTTAATTCTTTATTTTACACTTAAATATGGATCGCAGGGCCTGAAGGAGAGTTTCTGCTCCTTCAGACCCTGGGAACCATTGGAAACCCAATGCACTGCATTGGGTTTCGAGTTTCGGCCGACCCCGACCAAGACTTTTTTATAGGATCGGCCGATTTCACTCGACCCGACTTTTGAAAAAGTCGGGTTTCGTGAAACCCGACCCGATCCTATAAAAGTAAAGGTCGCTCAACCCTACTACTCAGTATTGAATACGAATCAAGAATTTTCCAGAAAACAGACAAATTTCAAAATTTCATTGTCCTGATCACAGAAGTAAAGATTTTGTGGAACAACTATTTTCTATTTGTTTTAGGCATAACGGGTTAGGAAAACACACTTTTTACCCAGGAACAAAAAAAAAAAATTGTTACATAGTGTAATTGAATTGATAGTTGTTTGGTCACATCACATGCAATGCCGATGATTGCTCCATGCGCAGATAGGGCAAATACTGTCATATAACAGATGATGTGCTAGCTACATACATTATTTGTAAAGTAAATCATTAACAGCACAACACGCCAGTGCGGCAATCTTCAATTATGGATATCTGTAAATGGAGGTAAATGATCGTTGATTGATAACTATATCATTTATCAACGGTCTTATGTATTCTACAGGATATAACAGACAAGAGCATGTTTTAATGTTTCACTATTTATTTTTATGAATTTTTTATTAAATTTAAATCTTGACTGGATCCTTCCACTTGAAAACTAGATTTTCTTCTGGTTATTCTAACTTCTATTGCTCAACAAAGTGACTTAGGGATTAATGAACTTTAGGCCAAGACATTTCCCCTTTCTCACTTTTGACCTAGTCTTAACTTGATGGTTCATGACATGCATTGTATAAATTGTGGTAGGGGGAGGTGTACTAACTTAAAGGAGAGGATACCCAAATAATTATCATGCATTTTATAGAACAGTTTTGTAACTGACTACTGACAGATAAAAGGATCAAAGACACAGGGTTGAAAAAATCTTAAGAAAGCAATATCCCGCTAAGGCTAAGTTCACATTAGCGTTTGAGTCCGCAGAGTGGTGCTGCGGACTTCTTTCCTTAAGCTTTGCCTACTTCTGCATGTGTTCTGCGTACCTATCTTTAACATTGGGTATGCAGGTGCAGCGCCCCAGAGATCTGGTCGTTGCAGTATGACGCTCTGCCACTAAGGGGAGTGATGGTACATCTGATGGCACTGAAGGAATTCTACTGACCAGGTATCACCAGCACACATTACACTTCACAATCCGGCCACTAGGGGGAGAAAAAGGCTTTATTTATTGGGCCACTCCTCACACTGGTAAAACTAGGGGTTGGATAGGAAGTTATTCAGAAGCTGACTGGGTTGGATTCAGGCAACATCCCGTGGCAGGGGGTGTTGCAGGGAGAAGACACAGGGGGTCCCTGTCAGGCGTGGGAACCTGGCAGGTGCCAAGCGAACAGAGCAGAACGTAACGGAACCGCGCCTGCACACCCCGCAGCGGTATCCTAAGAGAGGGACACGAAGGGAAGGATATTGTGGAACAGTGAGAAACGAGATCAAGCACAAAGGAGAACCAGTAGGAGTCATGCCGAGAGACCGAGGCAACATCCTACTGAGGCGCGTAGCCGGTGGCCGGAACACCGCCGGAGTAACTAACTCTAGGCCTTACTTCGAACTCCGCAGGACAGTTAATTATAGGTTGGCTGTCTACCTTAAATTTCCTACGAAGACATAGGGGGCAACGCGTGGAGAGGGGCGTCTCTAGGGTCCCAGAAGAGCTCCGAGCCTTCCCGTCATACGGGTGCGTCCTAGCCATAACATACCTGAGGGACGAGAAACTAGTAACATCTGGAACAAGCGAGAGAGAGAATTAGAAAGAACGAACGAACGAGAACAGCAGTTGTGAGGACTATTCCGAATGCTCAACAGGGTAGCACTACAACACACAGGCGCTAGTGGTAGGCACTGATTTCCACCTGCAAAGGGAACTCTGGATGTGCCCATCGGACCGGCCGGTCTCAGAAAGCCCTGTTAAGCGTGCTCTGGATTGAGGATCCTGAAGTCTTCAGTAAAGAGGTAAAGAGACTGCAACCCTGTGTCCTCGTTATTGACTGCACCTCACAAAATCACCATCTACCTTACTGGGAAGCCCTAGGGACATACTTCACCTGTGGGAAGGTATACCATCCAGCTGCCATTCCATCACCCCAGCGAACCCCACAGCAGCGTCTGTCACCCTGACCGAACACCACAGGTGGCATCATGAATCCCTGACAGACTGTACCACCTTAGCAGGGTCGCGGACCGGGTCTAGCCACCGTGACAGCCTCAGAACCGAACCAGAGAGGCCCGGTACTGAGAACTCGTGGCCCTGTGTCTGGGGGCGCTCCACAGGGACATGCGTTGTATGCGGATGCCATGCCGTTCGAACGCAAGAAAATGCAACATGTTGCTTTCGGTGGGCACGTCAAAACGACTCATGCGGATGCATCCGCATACAACGCATGTTCCCGCATATCTAATATTAAAGATAAGTACGCAGGGCGCATGCAGAAGTAGGCAGATCTAAGGAAAGAATTCTGCAGCACCACGCTGCAAACCCAAAGCTAATGTGAACCCAGCCTAAAAGAGTGGAAAAAAAGATTGCTTGGAAGAGGATGTCAGCTGATAGATACTCTTTTTTTTAGTGCCCTAAGGGTTTGGGGTTTAAGCTGAGAATTATTTTACTTGCATAAATTAAATTTTGTAATTTTTTTGTTGAGGGTTGTAAATAATTATAAACAATAGACCCCCCCAAAAAATCTATAAAAATATTTTCGAAAATAAACAGAAAACCCTAAACAAACATAATGACACTGTTATAAAATGGTCTTGTTGGTTTATGTGAAAGAAACCCCTGGGAACATAATTAAATACAAATAAACAGATTTTAATACACTATCGTAGATGTTAAAGCCAATGCCGCTCTCAACTCATTAAACCATTGAGCTCGGTGAATCACCCGGGGAGACTCATGTGTACAATCTTCTTGGCAGCATCCACAAACACTTAAATGAGGTACTTGGATTGTTTCCCATGTAGATGGTGTGACTGGACACTTAACATACACTTGGCCTTTCTGCAAAATGAACCTTTAATATGCCCAGATACTTGTCTGCAGTTGGAGATTTGACTTGGCTAATTTTCTGTTCAGTTAGAAATTGAAAGGCCCTTTTCTTAAAACATTGGCAATGTAGACAAGAATTCACAAGAGCAAGTGGGCACTTCACGTGCCTATTTACATTACAATGTCCAGATTAGCATTCTAGTTTAGAGGCTGTTGGAATGAATAGGGAGTGGGAACGGCTGAGAGAATATATATCACAACCACAGAATTAAAAAAATCCGTTGTAAGTGATAGTGTTGCCAATGGCATTTCTTGAGTTCTTACCAATTTAACCTAGTAATTAAAATGTTATATATTTGAATTATATCTATTTTTGAAAACATGTAAAAAATGAATTGGTTGTATTAAAAATACAGTACAGACCAAAAGTTTGGACACACCTTCTCATTTAAAGATTTTTCTGTATTTTCATAACTATGCAAATTGTACATTCACACTGAAGGCAGCAAAACTATGAATTAACACATGTGGAATTATATACTTAACAAAAAAGTGTGAAACAACTGAAATTATGTCTTATATTCTAGGTTCTTCAAAGTAGCCACCTTTTGCTTTGATGACTGCTTTGCACACTCTTGGCATTCTCTTGATGAGCTTCAAGAGGTAGTCACCGGGAATGATCTTCCAACAATCTTGAAGGAGTTCCCAGAGATGCTTAGCACTTGTTGGCCCTTTTGCCTTCACTCTGTGGTCCAGCTCACCCCAAAACATCTCGATTGGGTTCAGGTCTGGTGACTGTGGAGGCCAAGTCATCTGGCATAGCACTGCATCACTCTCCTTTTTGGTCAAATAGCCCTTACACAGCCTGGGGGTATGTTTGGGGTCATTGTCCTGTTGAAAAATAAATGATGGTCCAACTAAACGCAAACCGGATGGAACAGCATGCTGCTACAAGATGCTGTGGTAGCCATGCTGGGTCAGTATGCCTTCAATTTTGAATAAATCACCCAACAGTGTCACCAGCAAAGCACCCCCACACCATCACACCTCCGCCTCCATGCTTCACGGTGGGAACCAGGCATGTAGAGTCCATCCGTTCACCTTTTCTGTGTCGCACAAAGACACGGTGGTTGGAACCAAAGATCTCAAATTTGGACTCATCAGACCAAAGCACAGATTTCCACTGGTCTAATGTCCCAAACAAGTCTCTTCTGCTTGTTGCCTGTCCTTAGAAGTGGTTTCCTAGCAGCTATTTTACCATGAAGGCCTGCTGCACAAAATCTCCTCTTAACAGTTGTTGTAGAGATGTGTCTGCTGCTAGAACTCTGTGTGGCATTGACCTGGTCTCTAATCTGAGCTGCTGTTAATCTGCGATTTCTGAGGCTGGTGACTCGGATAAGCTTATCCTCAGAAGCAGAGGTGACTCTTGGTCTTCCTATCCTGGGGCGGTCCTCATGTGAACAAGTTTCTTTGTAGCGCTTGATGGTTTTTGCCACTGCGCTTGGGGACACTTTCAAAGTTTTCCCAATTTTTCGGACTGACTGACCTTCATTTCTTAAAGTAATGATGGCCACTCGTTTTTCTTTACTTAGCTGCTTTTTTCTTGCCATAATACAAATTCTAACAGTCTATTCAGTAGGACTATCAGCTCTGTATCCACCAGACTTCTGCACAACACAACTGATGGTCCCAACCCCATTTATAAGGCAAGAAATCCCACTTATTAAACCTGACAGGGCACACCTGTGAAGTGAAAACCATTCCCGGTGACTACCTCTTGAAGCTCATCAAGAGAATGCCAAGAGTGTGCAAAGCAGTCATCAAAGCAAAAGGTGGCTACTTTGAAGAACCTAGAATATAAGACATAATTTCAGATGTTTCACGCTTTTTTGTTAAGTATATAATTCCACATGTGTTAATTCATAGTTTTGATGCCTTCAGTGTGAATGTACAATTTTCATAGTCATGAAAATACAGAAAAATCTTTAAAAGAGAAGGTGTGTCCAAACTTTTGGTCTGTACTGTATATGTATGCAGCAAAAAAAAATTGAAAAAAATCTAAACAGATCATCATATCTTCTTATTCAGATTCTTAGAAATGAGATCTCCTGATTTGTCTTTATTTATTCAAAGGCCTATTCCAGCATTGTTTTTATTTACTTATTTTTTTTTACAATACGTTAGTTATTAGTAATGTATTACATGCACTGCAATACTTTTTGGTTGCCGTCTTCTGCCAATTCCATTAACCCTCTCCTGGCTAATTAACACACTGCGGACCGTTAGTTCTTTTTTTGATGAAAGTCTATGAGAGCTCCACTCTGAGACCCATTTTAACATTGAGAAATATACTAAAGATATCCAATTTTGGAAAAATAAAAACCTCAACTGATACCCAATTGATTTTGGGTACTAAAAATAGTTAAAAATTAGTGATGAGAAAATCTGCCAAAAATGTTTTTGGCAGTTCGCTCGATTTACCTTATTATGCTCTGGAGTTTCTTCAGAGAAACATAGAGTGAAAAATACCTCTCCATCACAGCCCCTTTTGGTCCTCCGTGTAGCTATCTCTGGCACTGCTGGTCATGTCCTCTTTAGCTCTTCTAGTGTCTTTACTCGGCACTGGAGCTCCCAGCAATGAGTAGGCCTCTGATGTCACGAGTCATGTGGTGACACTTTTACATTACCTGATGCCTGGTCAGTACCTTGTGTGACACATATCATGGCATCAGAGACCTAGTCTGCACCCAAAGCCATGGTGCTGATTGAAAGTGGCAGAAGAGCCAAAGAGGACAATGTGCACACGGTGCTGGAGGAAGCTTCGCGAAAGAGTAAGATTGGGAATGGCGAGTGAGTAGAAAGGTGACTTTTTTTCACACCTTTTTTCTGGCCATCTGCAAAGTAGTAAACTGGCAACGGGCCGGCTGTCATTTGCTGAATTTTCAAAAAGAAATGTAAATGTAGGGATTCGAACTGAAATCTAAGAGTGGACCCTCTGGGTCGTGACTCTAGAGCCCCCGGGGTCGAGCGGACCAGATGGAGTCACCCCCTATACAGGGAGCGTTAGGAGCAGGACCTCGGGGGAATGGAGACACAACAGCTAGAGCCAAAGGGACGACCCAAGATAGAGACTACAGAGCTATTAGAATGACGGGGAATAATAGGAAAACAGGACTTAACTGATAAAGACAGGAACACAGGCGATGACGGGCAAGGCTGGACCACAGGACTTTGCAGGAGACGGCAGGAACACGGAACTTGGCAGGAGACGGCAGGAACACGGAACTTGGTGGAATACAGCGGGAACACGGAACTTGGCAGAAGACGGCAGGAACACGGAACTTGGTGGAAGACAGCAGGAACACGGAACTTGGCAGAAGACGGCAGGAACACGGAACTTGGTGGAACACAGCAGGAACACGGAACTTGGCAGAAGACGGCAGGAACACGGAACTTGGTGGAAGACAGCAGGAACACGGAACTTGGCAGAAGACGGCAGGAACACGGAACTTGGTGGAACACAGCAGGAACACGGAACTTGGCAGAAGACGGCAGGAACACGGAACTTGGTGGAACACAGCAGGAACACGGAACTTGGTGGAACACAGCAGGACAAAACACTGAAACAAAGCGAAGACTGAGCAGGGAAACAGGAATGGCGAAAGGGAGCCTAGGACATAGGGACACTGACGGCAGACAGTGCACCTACAAAGCAAAGGCGTCTTACCTAGGGAGACGCCGGGAAGAAATACCCGATGGGCGCCGCCATGTTGGGGCGGAGCCACCGGGTCGCGACCTCCCAGAGGGCTCAGCGGCGGAGGAGACGCGACTGCGCATGCGCAGGGAGACTGGACGCCGAGAGCCGGCGAAGGAGGAAGCAGAGCGGTGCTGGACAGGAGAGCGAGTGCGCCGAGGGATGTGAGAAGCCGGGTAAGTATGCGCAGCGATCGTAACAGTACCCCCCTCCTTAGTCCCCCTCTTCTTAAGGCTAGAAAGGAATCTTTTCATGATGAGAGGAGCATTGATGTTCTCTCGAGGTTCCCAGGACCTCTCCTCAGGACCAAATCCCTCCCAATCAATCAAAAAGTAGGTTTTACCCCTGACTACCTTTTTGGCAAGAATATCTTTAACATTAAAGACTCCATCAGAAGTACAGAGCTGAGGAGAGGGAGAGGTAGCGGAGTGAAAGCGATTAAAGACTGCAGGTTTGAGAAGAGACACATGGAAGGCGTTGGGAATGCGCAAAGAGGCAGGCAGCTTCAACTTATAAGATACATCATTAATGCGACTCAAGATGGGAAAAGAGCCAATATAGCGGGGACCCAGTTTGCAAGAGGGAATTTTAAGCTTGATATAGCGAGAGGAAAGCCAAACTTTATCACCCGGAGAATATGGCGGAGCATCCAAACGCCTCTTGTCAGCAAACTTTTTCATATTAAGGCTAGCTCTCTCAAGAGCCACCTTGGTCTCATTCCAAATTGTAGAGAATTCCCGGGACAAGAAATCCGCTGCCGGTACCCCCGAGGAAAGAGAAACAGGAAGAGGAACGTTCGGATGTTGACCATAGACTACAAAAAAAGGAGTTTTGGAGGAAGACTCGCTGGGAAGATTGTTATATGAGAATTCGGCCCAGGGGAGAAGAGAGACCCAGTCATCTTGGTGAGCATTGGAGAAATGTCGCAGATATGTAGTCAGAACTTGATTAACTCGCTCCACTTGTCCGTTGGACTGAGGATGATAGGCGGAAGAAAAGTCCAAGTTAACCTTCAATAGACTGCAGAGAGCTCTCCAAAAACGTGAGGTAAATTGTACTCCACGGTCTGAGACGATATGATGTGGAAAACCATGAAGACGGAAGATTTGGTGTAAAAAGATCTTTGCCAACTCAGGAGCGGAAGGCAGACCAGGTAAAGCGATGAAGTGAGCCATCTTAGAGAACCGATCTACAACAACCAAGATGACAGAGCAATTCGAGGAACAAGGTAGATCAGTGATGAAGTCCATAGCTATATGACTCCAAGGAACGGAAGGCACAGGCAGAGGATGCAGGAGACCGGAAGGAAGTTGCCTAGGGACTTTATTTTTTGCACAAGAAGGACAAGAAGCGATGAATTTGGTGACGTCTTGTCGGAGAGATGGCCACCAGTAGTACCGAGAGATCAGAGAAAGTGTCTTCTTGACTCCTACATGTCCTGCAATTTTGGAGGAGTGACCCCAACATAAAACTCTCTCCTTGTCTTGATTAGCCACAAGAGTCTTGCCAGGAGGAGTTGAGAACACTCTTAGAGGAGCAAGAGTGACGATCTTCGCAGGATCAATGATGTGAGCCGGAGAATCCTCAATGTCTTGAGGCTGAAAGGATCTTGAAAGAGCATCTGCCTTGACATTCTTATTTCCGGGTCGGAAATGAAGTTCAAATTCAAATCATCCGAAGAATAAAGACCATCTGGCTTGTCGTGGATTTAGTCTTTGAGCAGACTGAATATAGGCCAGATTCTTGTGGTCTGTGTAAATGGTGAATGGATGAAGGGACCCTTCAAGGAGATAACGCCATTCCTCCAAGGCTAGCTTGATGGCCAATAGTTCTTTATCTCCTATAGAGTAGTTACGCTCAGGAGCGGAAAAGGTTTTAGAAAAAAAACCACAGGTCACCAAACGTCCGGACGAGGATCTTTGCAGAAGTACAGCTCCAGCTCCAATAGAGGATGCGTCGACCTCAAGGACAAACGGTCTATTAGCATCGGGACGATGAAGCACAGGGGCCGTAGCGAAACTTTGTTTAAGAGACAAAAAGGACTCTTCAGCCTCAGGGGTCCAAAGACTGGAGTTGACTCCCTTGTGAACTAGAGCAGAGATTGGCTTGGTCATAGAAGAAAAATGAGGAATAAATTGTCTATAGTAGTTGGCAAAGCCAAGAAAACGTTGGATTGCTTTTGTTCCAAGAGCACGGGGCCAATTCAGGACAGCAGAAACCTTCTCTGGATCCATCTCTAAGCCAGATCTTGAGACAATATATCCCAGGAAGGGAAGGGAAGATTGTTCAAAGACGCACTTCTCAATCTTAGCGAACAGATGATTCTCTCTTAGCCTTTGCAGAACACGACGGACATCTCGCCTGTGAGTGGAGAGATCCGGAGAAAAGATGAGAATGTCGTCAAGGTAAACTACGACTGAGGAGTAGAGAAGATCCCGAAATACATCGTTTACAAATTCCTGGAAAACCGCGGGGGCGTTGCAGAGACCAAACGGCATAACTAAATATTCGTAGTGACCGTCACGAGTATTGAAAGCAGTCTTCCACTCATCACCTGCTCGAATACGAACCAGATTGTATGCGTCACGTAGATCTAGTTTGGTAAAAATTTGCGCACCCCGAAGACGGTCGAAGAGTTCCGGAATGAGTGGCAGAGGATATTTGTTCTTCACCGTGATGTTGTTTAGGCCTCGATAATCAATGCAGGGACGGAGAGAACCGTCTTTCTTCTTAACGAAAAAAAACCCTGCTCCGGCCGGAGAAGAAGACTTGCGGATGAATCCTTTAGCAAGATTTTCTTGAATGTACTCAGACATAGCTTGAGTCTCAGCAGGAGAGAGAGGATAGATTCTGCCCCTGGGCGGATTAGTTCCAGGCACGAGATCTATGGGACAATCATAGAGACGGTGAGGCGGAAGCTCCTCAGCCTCCTTCTTGTTGAAGACATCAGAAAAAGCGCTGTAGACAGAGGGTAAGGCAGAAAAAGAAGAGGTAGGAGAATTAGAGGAAGATCCCACAGGACGCACCGGCAGCAGACAACGTTCCCGACAAAGCTCACCCCAGCGCAAGATATTACCATTGCGCCAATCTAAAATGGGCTCGTGGTTCCGTAACCAAGGAAGACCTAAGAGCATAGGATGAGACAGACCCGCTAAAACATAAAATGCAATTCTCTCCTTGTGCAGAGCCCCAACCTGAAGTTCCACCTCAAGTGTCACTTGAGTAATGGTCTCCTGTAAAGGTTTACCATCTACAGATGCAAGAATCACAGGAGCCTCTAAGGTTTTGACTGGAACGGAGAATTTCAAAACCTCTTCCAACCTGATAAAATTCTCGAATCCACATACGCATCCAGAGAAATGCCCTTGCCCGCAATATGCAACAGCACGGACAAAGTAAGGGGTTGAGAGGGATCACACACACCTAGGGAGGCCTCTCTTACCTGACCTAGGCGGAGGAGTTTTCCGGACGTTCAGGGCAAGAACGCAATAAATGAGCAGCACTCCCGCAGTAAAAACATAACCCTGAGTGCGTCTCTCTTTACGACGTTGTTCAGACATCTTAAGACGGTCCACTTGCATAGGTTCCGGTGTGGACGCCTGAGAGGAAGCTCTAGGCTGTGGGCTGAGTGGCTTACGGGCGGCAGGAGAAGGACGAAGAAATCTCCGCTCGCGGGTGCGTTCTTGGAACCGAAGGTCAATGCGGGTAGCTAAAGAAATTAATTCCTCCAACACTGTAGGGGTGTCCCGACCAGCTAACTCATCCTTTATGCGCCCAGAGAGGCCCCGCCAGAAAGCACCTACCAAAGCCTCATTGTTCCAGCCCAAGTCAGAGGAGAGGGTGCGGAACTGAATAGCGTACTGGCCTACGGATAGCGATCCCTGCTGGAGAGAAAACAGCGCCTCAGTAGTAGAGACCAGACGTCCAGGTTCGTCAAAGACCAGACGGAAAGTCTCCAAAAATTCTGACAACCGGGAGACTAGGGGATCGTCTCGCTCCCAGAGTGGATTAACCCATGCCAAGGCGTCACCCTCCAGATGGGAAATGAGGAAAGCAACCTTGGACCGATCCGTTGGGTAATGCTGGGGCAGAAGCTCAAAATGAAGACGGCATTGGTTTAAAAATCCTCGGCAAGATTTAGGATCCCCATTGTACCGGGGCGGTTTAGCCAAGCGGGGTGGAGGGTGAGAAGCAGGAGCAGAAGTAGAAGCGGCCGTCTGGATAGAAAGCAGCCGATCGTCTATTGAAGACATATAACTAAGTATATGGGCCTGGGTGTCACGCTGCTGAGCTAACTCTTGCTGTAAGCCAATGAGTAGAGCGGCGTTGCCAGGATCAGAGGGCAGGAGCGAAGACAAGCGAGAGTCCATAGCTTTCAAAAAGGACATTATTCGGGACTGATTCTCCCGCAAAAAGAGTAGTTCTTTTTGCGCAGCAGAGGCCCCAGCGGGGTCCATGGCCTTTGCTTACTGTAGGGATTCGAACTGAAATCTAAGAGTGGACCCTCTGGGTCGTGACTCTAGAGCCCCCGGGGTCGAGCGGACCAGATGGAGTCACCCCCTATACAGGGAGCGTTAGGAGCAGGACCTCGGGGGAATGGAGACACAACAGCTAGAGCCAAAGGGACGACCCAAGATAGAGACTACAGAGCTATTAGAATGACGGGGAATAATAGGAAAACAGGACTTAACTGATAAAGACAGGAACACAGGCGATGACGGGCAAGGCTGGACCACAGGACTTGGCAGGAGACGGCAGGAACACGGAACTTGGCAGGAGACGGCAGAAACACGGAACTTGGTGGAATACAGCGGGAACACGGAACTTGGCAGAAGACGGCAGGAACACGGAACTTGGTGGAAGACAGCAGGAACACGGAACTTGGCAGAAGACGGCAGGAACACGGAACTTGGTGGAACACAGCAGGAACACGGAACTTGGCAGAAGACGGCAGGAACACGGAACTTGGTGGAAGACAGCAGGAACACGGAACTTGGCAGAAGACGGCAGGAACACGGAACTTGGTGGAATACAGCAGGAACACGGAACTTGGCAGAAGACGGCAGGAACACGGAACTTGGTGGAACACAGCAGGAACACGGAACTTGGTGGAACACAGCAGGACAAAACACTGAAACAAAGCGAAGACTGAGCAGGGAAACAGGAATGGCGAAAGGGAGCCTAGGACATAGGGACACTGACGGCAGACAGTGCACCTACAAAGCAAAGGCGTCTTACCTAGGGAGACGCCGGGAAGAAATACCCGATGGGCGCCGCCATGTTGGGGCGGAGCCACCGGGTCGCGACCTCCCAGAGGGCTCAGCGGCGGAGGAGACGCGACTGCGCATGCGCAGGGAGACTGGACGCCGAGAGCCGGCGAAGGAGGAAGCAGAGCGGCGCTGGACAGGAGAGCGAGTGCGCCGAGGGATGTGAGAAGCCGGGTAAGTATGCGCAGCGATCGTAACAGTAAAATTGAGGTTAATGTTCAATGCCTCAAACCCATTGGCTCATCTCTATTAAAAATGCATCATACCATGCTGTATTTTAGTACAGGAACATTTATGGTAGGTCTGCCACTATTGCTAACACAATAGTAGAACAGTGAAACACAGTGACCCCAAGTGCCTTGCATAGTTTTCAAATTCTTAACATACACCATGTGGACCAAACTATTGGTACAACTAGACATTCTGCTTTCAAGAGCCTTTTTGAAATCCGATCTAAATCCATAAACATTAATATGGTGTTGGTCACCTTTTGTAGTTGCAATAGCTTTCACTGTCTTTTGTGGGGACTTTGTAAAAGATTTTTAAGTGTGTCTGTAGGAATTTTTGCCCATTCATCCAGAAGAGCATTTGTAAGGTCTGATTGTAATTGAACAAAAGGACATGGCAATCTATCTCCTTTCTAATTCATTCAAAAAGTTGCTCGACAGTGTTGAGGTCAGTGCTCATTAGGGGCAAGCCAATGTCTTCCAAACCATGCACTTATGGACCAATAATAATACCAATAATACACCAGGTAAAGTGGGTAAATACCCCCACAGAATGACCGGATCATATATTACCACATAGTAACAAAATAATGACACAACAGTGATCATTATCGAAAACCACAATATTAGCACTAATGTTTCACCAGTGATACTATACACAGGCTCTCTGTAGATCGTATAAGTGTATACAGGTAAATCCAGTGACCTACTGGTAATGCATGGAGTCATTCATTTTTTCTTTTCTTCTTTATCAGGCCCAGATCGCTATGACTGTTTCAAACTAGTATTCATCTCTGCAGAAAGTTAAAAACATCTTTGATTGATAACTTATACAGCACTCTCCACATTTCCCCCCAATTTCTACACTGCACCAGATGAAGATAAGTGCAAGAATACCACTCTGCACTTCCCTGCACAGTAACATGACCTCCCTTTTGTTCCTCCCACAGTGACCATATCAGCAAACATAAGATATATTACAGTAGAGATGTCTGTCTTTGTGACCCCCTCACAGTAGAAAGGCCCCCCCCTTTGTGGCCCAAATGGAACAAAAATACATATGTCCCCTTTGAGGCCTCTGCACAATAGTAAAATTACTCTTTATGCTCCACACAGTAGTGAGGACTGCCTTAGTTCTCAAATACAACCGTACTGCCCCTTCACAGTACTAAAAATTCTGTAGTAATGAAACCTTTTCTTCCCCTATACAGTAACAGACCTTTTATGCCTCAATGCAGATGAAACATCCTATGTTATGGCTTCACAAATGTTTCATTAATAATATAATCCACTGAGGGGAATGATATTAAAATCCCCCGCTGTGGCCAAATAGTGTCCCCTATTCTGGGCAATTTTGTCCACTAATTGGACCTATATAGTAATTAGCGATGAGCTAATTTGTTCAGAAAATGATCGCCAAACATAAATTCAGCACGAATATGGCAAATTCTGATTCGTGATCGTAAACAAGAGCAAAATTTTATAAAATTGTAAAAAAAGGTAACATTCTTTATAAAGTGTGCGGGAAATTATTTGCGTTGACACAAAAGTATTTTCGACAACGATAATGGTGGTGTATCATGAGCGTTTGGCACGTGATTGATGAGAGGAGGGGATTTTCAGAGCTCATAGGCACGGAGTTCTTGTAAATAGTAATTTTTTTTTTCCCTAACTTTATGTGAGAATATTGCTGCTAGCCAATCAGGGTGCAGGAAACACCCACAATGTCCTGACACAACAGCTTGTGTCATTGGCTGCTGAAATCACATGCCTCTCTCCGTATAAAGAGCAGACATCTTGTTTTAGTTCCATTTTGACACTGTAACAGCGCAGAGAGACTGCTCCTGATGCTGCCACTGTTAGCAGCAAGATTTTAGCTAGTTAGCTAGGCAGTTGTATATCAGTCAGATAGTGTAGCTAGCTAATGTCCAGTATGGCTGTTAAATTTACCTTACAGCACTTTTTTTTACTGAGGTCCACAGACAGAGCAAGCAAGGCACATGTCCTTACAAGTGTGCTGTGCATTGCTTCTATTGTGTTCCATGCACGAATATAGCATTCTAAATAATATTTTTTCACTAGCTAAATGTGAAACAGCCTGCTGTATCCCACCTTGTCATTTAGTGCTGTGGTGATATAAAACTGTCTGCAAGCCTAAAGCACATAAAAAAAAAAATTATACTTTTTCAGTTGCAAAAAGTTAGACAGCCCGACGTAACACACTTTATCATTTTGTTGGTTTGAAATTAAAGGGAACCGGTCACCAGTTTTTTGCCTATCAACAAAAATATCATCTAATAGAGTGTGAGCTATACATTCCCCAACTACTTGTGAACCACCCCGACTCCCCATGAATCCCCCATAAGAACCTTTTATATTGCGCCCACGCAGTATGGAAATATCCTCGGTCCGGTCCGATGGGTGATGGTTCTGGCCCCTCTCCCCACCCCAAATCGGCGTGCTGTATGCATTCCGTTCTGTGAATAGCGTTGTTCGCGTAATGGTTCCATGCGTGCGCCTTCAAATTGCCTTTTGCACGTGCGCAGTGTGCTTTGCCCAACTGTGGGCAAAGCCAAAAAGCATTAGTGCACATGCTCCAGAAGTACCATTTCCCTGAAGTCTTTCTCTGTGTTCCGGGACGTACTTTACCTGTGCATGCGTACTAATGCTTTTCGGCTTTGCCCGCAATTAGGCAAAGTATACTGTGAATGCGCAGAAGGCAATTTGAAGGTGCATGCGCAGGACCTGTATGCAAGCAACGCTATTCACAGAACGGAATGCGTACAGCACATCGATTTGGGGTGGATAGAGGGGCCAGAACCAACACCCATCGGACCAGACCGAGGATATTTCCATACAGCACGGGAGCAATATAAAAGGTTCTTATGGGGGATTCATTGGGAGTCGGGGGGTTTCACAAGTAGTTGGGGAATGTATAGCTCAAACTCTATTAGATGATATTTTTAGTTGATAGGCAAAAAACTGGTGACAGATTCCCTTTAAGCTGTAGAGGCTTGATCCAGAGGCCACCGAAAAACTTTTGTGTTCTTAACGTCATACAGTAGGGGACCTGACTTTAAAATAATTTGTAGTGCAGCGCCCCAGAGTCCTGGTCGTTGCAGTAATGTCGTTCTTCCACCAGGGGGAGTGATGTTACGTCTGATGGCACCAAAGGAGTTCACTCTGCCAAGTATCACAGACACACACACATTTCACACGCCAGTCCACCAGGGGGAGCTAAGGGTTCTATTCACTAGGCCACTCCTCACATATTGTAAAACTGGTGGGTTGGTTAGGAAGTCAGGCAGTTGGAGGGAGAGTGAGTCAGGAGTCGGAAGGAGAAGGAGAGGGAGAGAAGCAGACTGGGCTTGGCCCAGGGAATTCCTGTCAGACAGACAGAGGGAAAAGGAAGAACATCAGCGGCTCAGTGGGAAAGAAGGACACGGAGCTGCGCCTGCAATGCGGCAGCATCCTAAGAAAGGACACAAAAGGAAGTGTGCTGTAGTGAGTGAGCACAGAAGTCATAGCAACAGGAGTGAAACATCAGTGGGAGACCAGCTAGAAGCAGGCTGCCTCCATCTGCAGCGCAGATCCGGTGGCCGTAACTCCGAGGGAGTAATAGACTCTACGCTTTACTTCAGAGACCAGCAGGGCAGTCAATTCCAAGTTGGCTGTCCGACCTAAACACCTAAGCAGACACAGTGGCAATAGCAGAGGAGGGACGTCACTAGGGTCCCTATGAAATAGCCTCAGGCCACCACTGTCATACGAGTTTGTCCTATCCATCTGGGGGACAGAGAGAGAGAGAAGTAACAACAGTGAGGACCTTATGGTAGCTAATGCAAGTAGGGACCTATTACGTTACTGTGCGCAAGGGGAAGGCTACTGATTTCCACCTGGATAAGGGGACTCTGGAATTGCCATCAGACGGGCCGGACTGTTGTGAATTCTGTGGCAGAGCTCCCTCCTGTGGTCACAAGTGGTACTTCCGCTGATTCTCTCTGTGAGCTTCTGTTGGTGGAGGGAAGTGGTACTGCGGCTTCTGAGTTTCCTCCCTCAGGTGATCTGGTGAGGTCGTTAGGTGCTTCTCTACTTAACTCCACCTAATGCTTTGATCCTGGCTTCCTGTCAATGTTCCAGTGTTGGACTTGCTTTTCCCTGGATCATTCCTGTGGCCTGCTGCTCTGCATAGCTAAGTTCTTCTTTGCTATTTGTTTGCTATTTTTTCTGTCCAGCTTGTCTAATTTGTTGCTGGAAGCTCTGGGACGCAAAGGGTGTACCTCCATGCCGTTAGTTCGGTACGGAGGGTCTTTTTGCCCCCTTTGCGTGGTTTTCTTGGTTTTGTGTAGACCGCAAAGTTACCTTTTCTATCCTCGCTCTGTTAAGAAAGTCGGGCCTCACTTTGCTGAATCTATTTCATCTCTACGTTTGTCTTTTCATCTTAACTCACAGTCATTATATGTGGGGGGCTGCCTTTTCCTTTTGGGTATTTCTCTGAGGCAATGTAGGCTTATTTTCTATCTTCAGGCTAGTTAGTTTCTCAGGCTGTGCCGAGTTGCATAGGCAGAGTTAGGCGCAATCCACGGCTGCCTTTAGTGTGTTTGGAGAGGATTAGGGATTGCGGTCTGCAGAGTTCCCACGTCTCAGAGCTCGTTCTATGATTTTGGGTTATTGTCAGATCACTGTATGTGCTCTGACCGCTATGTCCATTGTGGTACTGAATCGCCTTTCATAACAGTACAGGAAGCCCAAAGTACTAATGATTCTCAATAGAGGGAAAAAAGAAGTTCTGAGACCATTTTTTTTTCTTTGCACTGTGTTTTGCCTTTTTTTTCCCCTAGACATTTGGGTGGTTCAGTACACAGGTGTAGCGATGGACATTAGAAGTCTGTCTTCATTTGTGGATCAGCTCTCGGCAAGAGTACAAAAGATTCAAGACACTATTGATCAGAAATCTATGTTGGAACCAAGAATTCCTATTCCTGATTTGTTTTTTGGAGATAGAACTAAGTTTCTGAGTTTCAAAAATAATTGTAAATTATTTCTGGCCTTGAAACCTCGCTCCTCTGGTGATCCAGTTCAACAGGTTTTGATTGTTATTTCTTTTTTGCGCGGCGACCCTCAGGACTGGGCATTTTCTCTTGCGCCAGGAGATCCTGCATTGAGTAATATCGGTGCGTTTTTCCTGGCGCTCGGATTGCTGTACGATGAACCTAATTCAGTGGATCAGGCAGAGAAAAATTTGCTGGCTCTTTGTCAGGGTCAGGATGAGATAGAGGTAAATTGTCAGAAATTTAGAAAGTGGTCCGTGCTCACTCAATGGAATGAATCTGCGCTGGCAGCTATGTTCAGAAAGGGTCTCTCTGAAGCCCTTAAGGATGTCATGGTGGGATTTCCTATGCCTGCTGGTTTGAATGAGTCTATGTCTTTGGCCATTCAGATCGGTCGACGCTTGCGTGAGCGTAAATCTGTGCACCATTTGGCGGTATTACCTGAGCTTAAACCTGAGCCTATGCAGTGCGATAGGACTTTGACCAGAGTTAAACGGCAAGAACACAGACGTCTGAATGGTCTGTGTTTCTACTGTGGTGATTCCACTCATGCTATCTCTGATTGTCCTAAGCGCACTAAGCGGTTCGCTAGGTCTGCCACCATTGGTACGGTACAGTCAAAATTTCTTCTGTCCGTTACCTTGATCTGCTCTTTGTCATCATATTCTGTCATGGCATTTGTGGATTCAGGCGCTGCCCTGAATTTGATGGACTTGGAGTATGCTAGGCGTTGTGGGTTTTTCTTGGAGCCCTTGCAGTGTCCTATTCCATTGAGAGGAATTGATGCTACGCCTTTGGCCAAGAATAAGCCTCAATACTGGACCCAGCTGACCATGTGCATGGCTCCTGCACATCAGGAGGTTATTCGCTTTCTGGTGTTGCATAATCTGCATGATGTGGTCGTGTTGGGGTTGCCATGGCTACAAGCCCATAATCCAGTATTAGATTGGAAATCCATGTCGGTGTCCAGCTGGGGTTGTCAGGGGTACATGGTGATGTTCCATTTCTGTCAATTTCGTCATCCACCCCTTCTGAGGTTCCAGAGTTCTTGTCTGATTACCGGGATGTATTTGATGAGCCCAAGTCCGATGCCCTACCTCCGCATAGGGATTGTGATTGTGCTATCAATTTGATTCCTGGTAGTAAATTCCCAAGAGGTCGACTGTTTAATTTATCCGTGCCTGAGCACGCCGCTATGCGCAGTTATGTGAAGGAATCCCTGGAGAAGGGGCATATTCGCCCGTCATCGTCACCATTAGGAGCAGGGTTCTTTTTTGTAGCCAAGAAGGATGGTTCGCTGAGACCTTGTATAGATTACCGCCTTCTAAATAAGATCACGGTTAAATTTCAGTACCCCTTGCCGCTGTTATCTGATTTGTTTGCTCGGATTAAGGGGGCTAGTTGGTTCACCAAGATAGATCTTCGTGGTGCGTATAATCTGGTGCGAATCAGGCGAGGAGATGAATGGAAAACTGCATTTAATACGCCCGAGGGTCATTTTGAGTATCTGGTGATGCCATTCGGACTTGCCAATGCTCCATCAGTGTTTCAGTCCTTTATGCATGACATCTTCCGAGAGTACCTGGATAAATTCCTGATTGTGTACTTGGATGACATTTTGATCTTCTCGGATGATTGGGAGTCTCATGTGAAGCAGGTCAGAACAGTTTTTCAGGTCCTGCGTGCTAATTCTTTGTTTGTGAAGGGATCAAAGTGTCTCTTTGGTGTGCAGAAGGTTTCATTTTTGGGGTTCATCTTTTCCCCTTCTACTATCGAGATGGATCCTGTTAAGGTCCAAGCCATCCATGATTGGACTCAGCCGACATCTCTGAAAAGTCTGCAAAAGTTCCTGGGCTTTGCTAATTTTTATCGTCGCTTCATCTGCAATTTTTCTAGTATTGCCAAACCATTGACCGATTTGACCAAGAAGGGTGCTGATTTGGTCAATTGGTCTTCTGCTGCTGTGGAAGCTTTTCAAGAGTTGAAGCGTCGTTTTTTTCTTCTGCCCCTGTGTTGTGTCAACCAGATGTTTCTCTTCCGTTCCAGGTCGAGGTTGATGCTTCTGAGATTGGAGCAGGGGCTGTTTTGTCGCAGAGAGGTTCTGATTGCTCATTGATGAAACCATGCGCTTTTTTTTCCAGGAAGTTTTCGCTTGCTGAGCGAAATTATGATGTGGGCAACCGAGAGTTGCTGGCCATGAAGTGGGCATTCGAGGAGTGGCGTCATTGGCTTGAAGGAGCTAAGCATCGCGTGGTGGTATTGACTGATCATAAGAACTTGACTTATCTTGAGTCTGCTAAGCGGTTGAATCCTAGACAGGCTCGTTGGTCGCTGTTTTTTGCCCGTTTTGACTTTGTGATTTCGTACCTTCCGGGCTCTAAAAATGTGAAGGCGGATGCTCTGTCTAGGAGTTTTGTGCCCGACTCTCCGGGTTTGTCTGAGCCGGCGGGTATCCTCAAGGAAGGAGTAATTGTGTCTGCCATCTATCCTGATCTGCGGCGGGTGCTGCAAAAATTTCAGGCTAATAAACCTGATCGTTGTCCAGCGGAGAGACTGTTTGTCCCTGATAGGTGGACCAATAAAGTTATCTCTGAGGTTCATTGTTCGGTGTTGGCTGGTCATCCTGGAATCTTTGGTACCAGAGAGTTAGTGGCTAGATCCTTTTGGTGGCCGTCTCTGTCGCGGGATGTGCGTGCTTTTGTGCAGTCCTGTGGGATTTGTGCTCGGGCTAAGCCCTGCTGTTCTCGTGCCAGTGGGTTGCTTTTGCCCTTGCCGGTCCCGAAGAGGCCTTGGACACATATCTCTATGGATTTTATTTCTGATCTTCCCGTTTCTCAAAAGATGTCAGTCATTTGGGTGGTCTGTGATCGCTTTTCTAAGATGGTCCATCTGGTACCCTTGTCTAAATTGCCTTCCTCCTCTGATTTGGTGCCATTGTTCTTCCAGCATGTGGTTCGTTTACATAGCATTCCAGAGAATATCGTTTCTGACAGAGGTTCCCAGTTTGTTTCAAGGTTTTGGCGAGCCTTTTGTGGTAGGATGGGCATTGACTTGTCTTTTTCCTCGGCTTTCCATCCTCA
Organism: Ranitomeya imitator; assembly: GCF_032444005.1. NCBI lineage: Eukaryota > Metazoa > Chordata > Amphibia > Anura > Dendrobatidae > Ranitomeya > Ranitomeya imitator. Next base: position 68,325,563 of record NC_091285.1, on the reverse strand, counting down.
GACTAATGGCCAGACCGAACGAACCAATCAGACCTTGGAAACATATCTGAGATGCTTTGTTTCTGCCGATCAGGATGACTGGGTGTCCTTTTTGCCTTTGGCTGAGTTCGCCCTTAATAATCGGGCCAGCTCGGCTACCTTGGTTTCGCCATTTTTCTGCAATTCTGGGTTCCATCCTCGTTTCTCTTCAGGACAGGTTGAGTCTTCGGACTGTCCTGGTGTGGATACTGTGGTGAACAGGTTGCAGCAGATTTGGACTCATGTAGTGGACAATTTGACCTTGTCCCAGGAGAAGGCTCAACGTTTCGCTAATCGCAGACGCCGTGTGGGTCCCCGACTTCGTGTTGGGGATCTGGTTTGGTTATCTTCTCGTCATATTCCTATGAAGGTTTCCTCTCCTAAGTTTAAACCTCGTTTCATTGGTCCGTATAGGATTTCTGAGGTTCTTAATCCTGTGTCTTTTCGTCTGACCCTTCCAGATTCTTTTTCCATACATAACGTATTCCATAGGTCATTGTTGCGGAGATACATGGCACCTATGGTTCCATCTGTTGATCCTCCTGCCCCGGTTTTGGTGGAGGGGGAATTGGAGTATATTGTGGAGAAGATTTTGGATTCTCGTGTTTCTAGACGGAAACTCCAGTATCTGGTTAAATGGAAGGGTTATGCTCAGGAAGATAATTCCTGGGTTTTTGCCTCTGATGTCCATGCTCCCGATCTTGTTCGTGCCTTTCATGTGGCTCATCCTGGTCGGCCTGGGGGCTCTGGTGAGGGTTCGGTGACCCCTCCTCAAGGGGGGGTACTGTTGTGAATTCTGTGGCAGAGCTCCCTCCTGTGGTCACAAGTGGTACATCGGCTGATTCTCTCTGTGAGCTTCTGTTGGTGGAGGGAAGTGGTACTGCGGCTTCTGAGTTTCCTCCCTCAGGTGATCTGGTGAGGTCGTTAGGTGCTTCTCTACTTAACTCCACCTAATGCTTTGATCCTGGCTTCCTGTCAATGTTCCAGTGTTGGACTTGCTTTTCCCTGGATCATTCCTGTGGCCTGCTGCTCTGCATAGCTAAGTTCTTCTTTGCTATTTGTTTGCTATTTTTTCTGTCCAGCTTGTCTAATTTGTTGCTGGAAGCTCTGGGACGCAAAGGGTGTACCTCCGTGCCGTTAGTTCGGTGCGGAGGGTCTTTTTGCCCCCTTTGCGTGGTTTTCTTTAGGGTTTTGTGTAGACCGCAAAGTTACCTTTTCTATCCTCGCTCTGTTAAGAAAGTCGGGCCTCACTTTGCTGAATCTATTTCATCTCTACGTTTGTCTTTTCATCTTAACTCACAGTCATTATATGTGGGGGGCTGCCTTTTCATTTGGGGTATTTCTCTGAGGCAAGGTAGGCTTATTTTCTATCTTCAGGCTAGTTAGTTTCTCAGGCTGTGCCGAGTTGCATAGGCAGAGTTAGGCGCAATCCACGGCTGCCTTTAGTGTGTTTGGAGAGGATTAGGGATTGCGGTCTGCAGAGTTCCCACGTCTCAGAGCTCGTTCTATGATTTTGGGTTATTGTCAGATCACTGTATGTGCTCTGACCGCTATGTCCATTGTGGTACTGAATTGCCTTTCATAACACCGGACCCTGCCTACTCTGTCACCGGCACTCTGGACTGTGGATGCTGAAGCCTTCAGTAAAGGTAAAGGTAAAGGAGACTGCACCCATTGTGTCCTTGCACCATCCACCATCATCATCTACACTTCTGGGAAGCCCTGGGGATATACTTCACCTGTGGGAAGGTATACGATCTAGCTGCCATTCCATCACCCCAGCGGACCCCTAAGCAGCGTCGGTCACTCTGACCGAATACCACAGGTGGCGTCACGAACACTACCATTATCTACGAACTCTGCCTTTTATTGGGCGCCCCTCATAGGGCCACGGTCCGGGTCAGGCCACCGTGACATCCTTGCTGAGGGAACTGAAGGACCCGGTACCGAGTACCCCATTGCCCTTACGTGGGGGCGATCCAGTAGCATCTAGTGTGTTATAGAGGCCTTATCCAGAGGCCACTGAAAATTTTTTGTGTTCCTAATATCATACAGTAGGGGACATCTGACGTTCAAATTGTTTGTAACTTATCTTCTTTCTCATACAGGCCTCATCCACACTCAAACAATTGTTTATTCTGTGACTAACACGATACAACATGCCATATTTCACCTTGGAATTTACTGTTGCTTAAATTCAGTTGTTTGCAGAGGTGGTGCAGAGTTTTAAATACTAATACTGTGCTCCTACCACACTATTTGAGCAACATGGCTGGGAAAAAGCGAGGCCAGGGTGGAAGGGGAATTAGGCTTGGTTTTCAAGTACGTGGGGTATGTGGTAATGTTTGTGAATGTTTGGAATACTCCATCCGTATGCCCTGTTTCTTATGTTTCACGAGTCCATTTAAGAAAAAAAACAAAAAAAAAACACATGCAAACACAGCTGACAACTTCTGTTACTGGCCGGGCTACTCCACTATCTTTGCTTGAGGGACGCACATCATCATTGTTGATGAAGCCCAGAAAGAGCATGTGCTCGAGTGGATGGCAAGGGCAGCTTCAAGTGGTCTCTCCTCCTCTTCCTCCACCTCAACAGTATACCCAGGAAAGTCCACAGAGATGGCACCCAAATTCCCCTTGCATCCACTCATGTCCCAACTTTTCAATCGTAATACTGACTATACGGAACCACAGATGGGTAAGTCTGAAGAGCTGTTCACACATTCTATGAAATGGTCTTCAGAAGTGTAGTTAAAATCTTCACAGATTCAAAAGGAGGAAATCTGCACCGATGCCCAAAATTTTTCTAGCTTAGATTCATGGCAGGACAAAGTAGGGTCTGAACAGCATCCTGACCCACGTCATCAAACGTTAATCCCTGGGGAGAGGAGGTGATCCTGATGAGACTCAGATATCTGTGGCTCTTGCAGATTGTACTGTGCTGTCAGGTCAGGAAATGGAGGAGGGTGATTCCAAGGGCGAGAAATGTGGTAACACAGAGGATGATGATGAGATGTTAGATCCCAGTTGTTGTGAATATAGAGGCACACAGCTGAGTAGGTCATCTGAGGAGGAAGACAAGGAGGTTACATTGCGCCATACATTGCAGGCACATAGTGATACAGCAATGACAAGCAATGCATCCTCAGCCACAACTTTGCCTGTGGCCAGTAGTGTCCATGGGTCTGCAGCTCACAGGGGTGCTATACTATGGTGAAATTGATTTCTCTTTGGTGATGTCTGCCAATAATTTTTGGAAATGTGAACACTCCTGGTTGGGTCTCCTTCATGTGTGTTGCCTGTAGCAATAGGCCTCCGAGACCGTCAGGCCTCCAAGACATCAGGCATCCATTTCCTTGGACTCAACTCCCCCTGTTACTATCCTTAAATTTTTCTGACAATGGTAGTCTACAAAGCTGATATTTGCGCCACCTGAGTGTGGCTCAGTATAAAAGCAGGTGAAAATGTTGCATGTGGTATCAGGGCTCCCAGCAAAGGAGGCCTACGCCGATCCCTCACCCACCTCATCTTACTGTGACATTCAATTGAAAGCTGTAAATGCTGTCCCAGACCCCGATACCTCATGCCTGGCTGATTGCTGCAGTGCCATGCTAAAATTTGTACTGTGAGTGAATTGAGGCCACTTTCCTGGTGTCTGTCCCTCATTAGATATGTTTTGACAGCATTTGGGGCGTTATAAGGTGTTGTACATGCATTTGTTTTTGCCTCCCATTAACATGAATGGCATTCAGTTATGACCGGCAAATATTCAACTAATTAATTGTCAAATATTACAAATTCGGCAATTGTAATCTGAGTCGAACATTTAAATATTAGCCCATCTCTACACAACTAGATTTCTATTTGAAAATTGTTAAGCCTAATATTGGGGTGACGCCAGGAGGCCCAATTAGCTAATCAAAATCATTTGTGATAAAACTGTGTTTCAGAGACAAATCTGAAGGCCACGTTCCCACTTCAAAATAGTTTGGCCTAATATTGGGGTGCAGCCAGGAGTCCCAGTTAGCTAATCCAAATCATTTGTGATAAAACTGTGTCTCAGTAACAAATCAGAAGGCCAGATAACAGAGTTGTTAAGGCACACTGTCAAATAAAATAAATAGTGATTGTTCATTTAGTGACAGGTGACTGACAGATGTGGGGCTAAGATTGTGAAACAACAGGTTACAAGAGGGGAAGGCTATAAACAGCATGAGTGGGAAAAAGCGAGGTTGTGGTGGAAGGGGGAATAGGCTTGGTGTTCAATGTGCACGAGGGTTGGGTGTTAATAATAATGAAAGCTTAACTGAAAAGGTACTGTCTCGTCCTATCCAAAGACCACTGATAACATCTGTTACTGTCCAGGCTACTTGACTCCCTTTATTGGCAGCTGCACAGTGGTACACCATGTAGATGAGGCTCAGAAAGTGCATGTGCTCAAGTGAATGGCAAGTGCTGCATCAAGTGTCCTCTCCTTTTCTTACTCCACCTCAACATCACACACAGTACAATCTTCAGAGGTGGCACCTTTAAACCCTGGTTTAAACTGACTGTGTGGAACCACAGATGGGCCATTCTGCAGAGCTGTTTATACATTCTATTCCATGGGAAAAAAGGGGAATAGCAGGCCTCCCCAACCACTGGCCGTCCTATCAACCCCATCTGTTGCTTCTTCCCACGTCACTGTGCCAAGTTTTCTTACACAGATCTTCGGCCGCACAAACTCTACTTGCTTACCCCTACTGTCAAGGTGAGTGGAAGTGGACACAACTGCTGTTTTTGGGTCACCTAGCACAATACATCTTTCTCAATCCACTATAACATCTCTTCCTGCACCTGACACACAGTCCAGAAGTTTGTCCTGTTCTTCGTACTCCACCCTCTCTCGGCACAGCAGCCATCCCTCAGTCCTGCAGTTGTGGTCACATAAAAGAATGTTTCCTCCTACTCATGGCAAAGCTAAGAGCTTGAACTTCACCATTACAAATCTGTTGGCCACAGAAATGTTGCCTTTCCGCCTGGTGGATTAGAACGGTTTCCAAACGTTGATAGCCATCGCAGTCCCCAGTACCAGTTGCCCAGTCACCATTACTTCTCTAAGAAAGTTGTGTGCACACTACACCAGCATGTTGCAGACAATATCACCTGTTCCATGAAAAAATCTATGTCTTCCAGGGTGCATTACACCACTGACACCTGGACGAGCAAACATGGGCAGGGGCGTTACATCTCACTAACTGGGCAATGGATAACTCTGGTGGTTGTGGGGGCAGGCGGTCAAGGGGTTAGTCCACAAGTCTTGCGAGACAAAGGATTGCGGGACAAACCTCTGCATAACAGTTCCTCCACTTGTGGCTTCTCCCCCTCCTCTAGGGCCTCTACCTGTGCCCTCAACCTCTTCCTTAATGAGATATTTGTTTCAACAGTTTAGATAGAATCCCCTTCCTCTATACTGTGAAGCCATGGCTCACCGCAATCAGACAGTGTTCAAATTAATATGCCTTGCAGATCTCAGTCACACAACTAAAGAGTTGTGGACAGCTGTCCAGGCAGAATTAAATCAATAGCTGTCTCCACTGAACCTGGAGCCAAGGAAGGCCATGTGCGATATTGCTGCAAACCTGGTGGTGGCCTTGCGCCAGGGCAACCTCATGCACATGCCTTGCATGGCTCATGTCCTCAACCTGGTGGTACAGCAATTTCTTTACAACTATCCCGATCTGGATGCACTGCTGCAGAAAGCATGGTCACTGTGTGCTCACTTCCACTGATCAAACCGTGAATGTATCTACTTGCATCGCTACTGAGGTCTTTCAGTCTACCGGTTAACCTTTTGTTTTGTGATGTTCTGACACCGTTGTATTCCATTCTACACATGTTGACGGTGGCAGCAGCGATGAGCCCTGGTGCACTATGTTCTTTTATGTAGCCTGGGCCAACACAGTAAGGACGTGGTGCAGATCACATTTGTGCAGTTGGCACAGATGAATGACCTCGGCACCATTCTGCACAGTTTTGAAATGGGTACTAAGATGGTGTGCATTGATGATGTCATGAACAGCACTATTCTGGTCATCTACATGCTGAAGCACACTTTGAATAGTCTGCATGAGAAGGTAGTGGAAGCAGAGGAGGCTGCGGCAGGGATAACAGTATCTCAAATTTCTGGACTGTCGGCGCACAATCGGATGTCATGGGAGGGGGGCTTGCACTGATCAAGGGGGCTCATGGTACCAGACAAACTGTTAGTGAAGGTGAAGGTGCTGAAGCCGAGGAACAAATGGAGGAGGATGAGTTGATGGTCTTGCAACAGTCAGGAGATGAAGAGGATAATGATCCCCTCTCTGTTGTCTGTGGTTGGCTTGAGGGGATGGAGGAAGCAACCTTGAGTGCTACCCCACCACCAATACACCATGGATTTGGACTTCATGGAAGCGCCCGACGCATGAGCGCCTTCTTCCTGCACTATCTTTAACATGATGCTCACATTACTAGGGATAGAAATAGTGCTGACTAGTGGGATACCACTCTGTTAGATCGACGGTACAAGAGTAAATTTAGCCAGATGCTTTCCCCACCTGGAAAGTTATGTGCGCATGCTGGAATATCAAAACACGCTTGTTGACAATCTTAAGAGTAGTTTTCCTAAAGAAAGCAGTGAGGCACCCAGTGTGCATCCCAGTTCTAGACATCCAACTCGGGAACATCAAGGAGTCATTGCAAAAACATTAGCAGCAGCAGCAGTGTAAGTGGTAAAAGCTATTTCTGTGAGTCGTTTCACACATTTTTTAGACCTGCCTGTGCACCAGCAGAAGAGAGCACAAGTCTGACACGGTGTGAACAACTGGAGAGGATGGTGCAGGAGCTCAATACTAAGACCATCATGGGGGTTTGGACCCTTTTGCATTTTGATTTCCAAAATTGGAATAGTGACTTGAGCTCGCCTGTAACCCCTGTTAAGTTTAGTCATGCTAGGCAGCCAGCGTTCTCAGAACGTTTCTTCAGCGCTGCTGGTGTTGTGCTGATGGATAAGCGCATCCGGCTGTCACCTGAAAGTGTAGCCTTCCTATTTTTCATCAAAATGAACAAGTCATGGATTTACATTGACTTTTGCACCCCAGTCACAGACTGGGCTGACTAGGCGATGGTGTCATTTTTAGTGTGATGCATTAATCTTGCGTTATTGCCGTCTGGCTTTTGTGCCTACTGTTGCTACTGCTCCTGATGTTACAAACAATTTTTTGAAATTTGGAAACTGCAAGTTTGGTCTCCATCTGGTGGGTTGCATGTAGTGGAAGGTGTGTCAGTGGACTATTATACTGTTTCTACTTTGTGGAAATTGATGCCACTTTAGTGGTGTTTGACAATATTTTTTTCAAACTTGGAGAATCCAGGTTGGGTCTCCATCTGGTTGGCTGCCTGTAGTGGATGGGGTGTCAGAGGACTATTATACGATTTCTACTCCATGGAAATTAATGCCACTTAAGTCGTGTGTGACAATAATTTTTTTATAATGTGGAGACTCCAAGTTGTGTCTCTATCTGATGGGTTGCCTGTACTGGAAGGTGTGTCAGATGCATATTATTCTGTTTCTACTCTGTTGAAATTGATGCCACGTCTATGGTGTGTGACAATAATTTTTTGAAATGTGGAGAATCCAAGTTCGGTCTCCATCATGATAAGCCTGCACTTACTTTCACTCAACTACCTGTATTACTATCCTTACATTTTTCTACCATTAGTACTCTATGAAACTTATGTTCTGAGTGTAGCTGGGAAAAAAAGAGCTGTTGCATGATGTATCAGGACTCCCCGCAAAGAAGGCTTACATCTCTCCCTTAACCACCAGGTCCTTATTGAAACTTTTATTTCCAGCTGTAAATGCTTGGCCAAACTCTAATACCTCATGCATGGCCCATGGCTGACTATTTCTGTGCCATTATAAAAGGTTCTACAGTGGGTCAATTGATCAGTCAACAATCTGCGTTACTTTCCATACATTTTGCTACCAGTAGTACTGTATGAAACTGATGTTCACGTTATCTGAGTATGGCTGTAAATAACAATTTTGGAGGTGTTACATGAGGTAACAGAGCTCCCAGCTAAAAAGGCTTACACCATTCCCTTAACCACCATGTCCTCACTGAGACTTCAATTTAAAGCTGTAAATGCTGGCCCAGACACTGATACCTCATGCATGACCCATGGCTGACTAATTTTGTGCCATTATAAAAGGTTCTACAGTGGGTCAGTTGATCAGTCAACAACCCGTGTTACTTTCCTTACATTTATCTAGTAATAGTACTGCCTGAAACTAATGTTTGGGCCATCTGAGTATTTCTGAAAAAAAAACATTTTGAAGGCGTTGCATGAGGTATCAGGGCTCCCAACTAAAATGGCTTACACCACTCCCTTAACCACCATGTTCTCATTGTGACTTCAATTTAAAGCTGTAACTGCTGGACCAGACCCTGATACCGCATGCATGGCCCATATCTGACCGCTTCTATGCCATTTGCAAATTTCTATTGTGGGTCAATTGATATTTTCTCAGTCATACAAGAGGACTTCTCATCTGTCAGACAGCCCCGGCTTTCTGACGATGCCCTGGTTACAGACTTCATTGGTGATATCAAAACTACAGTTGACATGACCGTTGCAGTTAATCACAGAGCTCAGTGATGAGGTGTTAAAAATAAACTAACAAGTAATAAGCATCAGAAATTAACCCCTTCACCTTGAGACCAGTTTTCATCATCCTTACTAGGGATGAGCAAATCTTTTAAGGTTTGGTTTGGTCGATGATAGGCAGGCTACAGAATAGGTCCCTTGTTAGGGCTGCGGTAGAAATTTTTCTTTTTCTTTTCTTTTTTTTTTTTTTTAGTGTGATGTATTTTTTCTCCTAAGAGTATTATGCTTTTTAATGTATATTTAATAAAATTACTGATTTTAGAGTTTTTTTCACATGTTAGCCATTATTCCAAACTTCTAGTGAAAGTCCTGAAATGTAACAGAGTTAATCTTATCATATTACAGAAGCTCAAAATCCTTATTGCACAACAGAATTGAACCAATCCCTATAAACACAATACTAGCAATTAGTTCAAAAGACCTGATCATAGAGTTGGCTTAAGACGGCTTTGGATTTGTGTTCATGGTTTGAAAAAAAAAGGCAAACAGAGGATTTTCTCATCTGAAGATCAGATTGAATCCTTGAAAAAAAATCCTATTATTTTTTCATTTAGATAAAGAGACTTGAAAAGCTCTAACCTTTTCCTCCCCAAGGCAACACCATTTTGTGCATCCTATTTATCTGTAGGATTTGGGTAATATCATCAAACCACAGATCAAGACAGCAAAGTAAAAGAAGCCAATTAAGAACATTGTTACTTGACTCCTTGTTATATACATTTATATAGTATTAACCTCACCTACTAAACCTTTTCATGCTAAAGACCAATCTGCTGTCTGAACAGAGGCATACCTATGGGGCTTACAGAAGTGACAGTTGCACCCTGGTGCCTGGGGAAGCCCAAAAGTTTGTTTTCCTCATAACAAAAATATCACTATTATAAATGGCACATTTGGAAGTGCTGTTACAGATTTTGCATCAATACTCAGGAGAATCAGGTTACATCTCTGGCCTTGAACGTGCTTACTATTCTTTCTGATTTCATATACAGTCTTGCTTCAAAGTTTGTGAACCTTTCAGAATTTTCTATATTTCTGTATAAATTTGACCTAAACATTTTTTTTCACAATTCCTGAAAGTAGATAAAGAAAACAAAGTAAAACTAAAGAGTCATCAATAATTGTCTTTTTTTAATTGAAGGAATTGTTTCAACATCTGTGGCGAAAGTATTGTGAATCTTTAGGATTAACAGATAGTTTGAAGGCAAAATTAGAGTCTGTGGCTTTTAAATCAATTGGATGACAATCAGATATGAGTGGGCCACCTGTTTTATTTAAAGTCTAATCTTCACAACACATCTTTGTGGAAGGGTACCATGGCATGAATAAAGGAGATATCTGGGGATCTCAAAATAAGAGTTGTTGTTTCTCATCAGCCAGGAAAAAGTTACAAAACCATCTCTAAAGCATTTGGACTGTAGCAATCCACTGTGTGCTAATGGAGGAAATTCAAGACTCTAATACTCCTTCCACGGATTAGTCAACTAATAAGCATCACTCCAAGAGCAAAGAGTATATTAGTTTGCAATGTTACAAAGCATCCCAAGGTTATCTCCAAGCAACTAAAGGCCTCTCTCACATTAACTTATGTCCTATCCGGAGGATGCTGAACATCGATAATGTGCATGCATTGCAAAGAGAAAGCAACTGCTCTCCAAAAACAATATTGCCATTCATTTACAGTTTGCTAAAGATTACCTGAGCAAGCCAGATGGCTCTTTCAATAATTTTTCGTGGATGGATACAGATACATTTAACTGCACGGATACAATTAAGGGTACTGTATGTGCCCGTGATCAGGAATTGCTGCGGGTTTGACGATGCGTATTTACGCAGTGGCAAACCTGAAGCATCCAGATGTTACAGCATAGTGGATGGGATGCACTATGCGTGCATATCACCCGCAAACATGGACAGGAGGCACGTCTTTCAAGACCACAGCATGTCGATTTCTCTTGCGGAGATTCTAGTCTCCACAACAGAAATGTAATCAATAGAATGTATTGAATGTGGTTCAGTGAACACATGTGGATGTATCTGCTTCCAATGGAAGGCAGCGTTTTGGATGCAGCAAACATATGTTGCCTCCAAAGCGCTGCTACTTCCTGATTGTGGGAACATAGGGTATGACATATTAGGTCAAAGATCATGAACAAGTTAAAATTATGAGAATAAATGTAAAAATTCACTTAGGCTTTCATAAACACCACTCACTTGCTGCATATGTGACTAAGATGTAACTGTAAAGTGGGGCTCTGCTTCTCACACTCACCTCTTGCAATAGGTTAGTAATGAGCAAACGCACCCCTCAACCAGTTCAGGCATCCACACCACACTTTTTGCAGACAGCAGGACACATGCAATGAGTAATACTTTAGCACAATTTATACATACAGTTTTTGCACCAAGGCATACTTAGAGCAACACAACCAGGCTATAGTTTCACTCTTCAGGGCTTGGGGTTGATTTAGAACAGCAAGGAACAAACTTATTAAATGTTATAGTTAATGTAGAAAAACAGTTCAGGGCTTAAAAAAAGTTACAGAACCCGAAATAATAAAAAGACATATGTAAAAGCAGTAACAGTAAAAAATAAAGGGGATAAAATAGGAAATATGTTACAAATTAGATCTGTGAGCATTTCGGTCAGAGTCTGAAGAAATTTGGGCGGAATTGCAATGCACGTGATTCTCCTTGAGTCTGACAATAGCTGTCTGTGGAGGAGATATTATATAGGAACTCATTCAGACCCCTCTATCTGGTCAGGTGGGGAGGGTGGTCATCTTTTAGGGCATGATGTTACTTTATATTGTTTTGTTCTCACAGGATTCTCCTAGTGGAATAATATGACTGCTATATTTCCGAGTAAACTTTCACTATCCTAGACACGTCAAACATGATTATGATATATGAGGTCGGTATTGCATTTTTGTGGTTTCCCAAGGTTGAAAATCCTGGTTCTTGAACTCACAGGAATGATTACATTCCCTGATCACAGGTATCCCTGGATAGTGTTGATATCAGATTATTATGAATATGGCAGGGAAACAGTACACAGCAACTGTTTGCTTTTTCAGAAACTGTCAGCTACCTGCTAATTAATTTACGCATCTACACACACAGACATCCTGCCAGATGTCCAGAGATATTGGATTTATTTATCTAATGCATAGCTCCTCCATAATGAAGGCCAAGAAAACATATCAATAATCAGAAACACTGATGGTGTAATGGAGTGAAAAAGCATCTTTGAAGTCTCCTATTTCAAATCAGCACCAATATTAAGATAGGATTCAAAGTGATGAGGAGGGGACAAATGATTTACAAAATTGGTTTAGGCCAGAGGCGGGAAACCTGAGGCTCGCGGGTTGTTTATGCCCTCAATACCTTTTATTGGCCCACAGGCAGATTCCCGGGGACCACTGTGCTCTGGCCGGTAGTTGTATTTTAGCAGCCCCCGGCCCATTAATTTAGTTTTGCTGTGTGAGCACGTGCACTCAGTTTTCACTACTGAATGGTGAGGCACATGCAATGAAAGATTACATCCTGAAACCTGTGCCAGTGTCAGGACGTACTTTGTGGGCAGAGTTAGCGTGCAACTTGCACAGTCCTCGAAGGATGATATAAATATCCAAATGGCCCTTGGCAGAATAAAGGTTCCCCATCCCTGATTTAAGCAAAAAAAATCATGTGTCTGGTAAGAAACGAACCAGGGTGAAGCTGACAACCAACACTTGATTTTGCAGCCAGGGTAAGGATGAAATGAGAAAGCTGATTGCTGAGAGAAGTAAGCTGATCAGTGAGTGCAAAGAACTGAAGAAATTAAAACTAGAGTGTGATTACACATGGTGGATTGCTATGGATATGAGGACGCTCCCAAGACAGCCTGCAGGAATGAGAGAAGAAAGGACCCTGTATGCAGGGTCGAACTGGCGCAGGCACTGATACCTGCTGGCATACTGGCCAGCAGCTGCTTAGGACCCCCCACTGCTCCAGGGGCCCCCAGCCAGTGGTGTATTGCTAATAAGGGGCACACCCAGCTGCTATGGGGCCCCTGAGTCAGGGGGGCCCAACCGGTGTCAGCTGAGCAGCAGCTGGAGACAGGAGCCTGTCCCCATTGCTATAGAGAAATGAATATTTATGCTTCCCCACGCCCCCATGGGCATGGAGAGGAGTGAGTATTCATTTCACATAGCGGGCAGTGTTATCCGCAGGCTGAGGCTAACACTGCCTGCATATAAATCCAGAGCGGCTGCATTGGGGCCCCAGAGGTGGCCCCCTGCAGGGCGGCTAATCCCTGCAGCTTGGTAGCTAAGCAGAGCTGCAGGGATCTGATGCTATACTGCTTCTTGCCCTCTGGAAACATTTTTTCAAACTGAGTGTTTTTGGTTTTACTATTCTCTTTTGTGTCTTCAGGTTTCTTGGTGGTGTGTGAACATGATCATGCAGACTTGTTCACTGTGCAAGTAGCCCATGTGTTCCTGTTTCCATAATTGTTCTCTTGTGTCTACAAGACTGGGGAGTTCCACCACTCCTCTTGGGCTATCTGCACAAAAGCTGTTCTACCCTGTATGCACACATGGATTTTTCCTCTCTGAACCCTGTTCACACAGGTTATATACAGATGATCAGGTTTTTAAATACATCAGATAGGGATTGCATACATTAGTTAGGACTGCTCTGATAAGGGTATACCGTGAAGATTGGTAGAGCAGCTTAGTATACATTTTTTGCAAAAAACGTATCAACCAAATACCCTGTTTTTTACATCTTTTACTAGCACTTGCGGATTACTGCAACATTTTTTCAAACTGAGTGTTTTTGGTTTTACTATTCTCTTTTGTGTCTTCAGGTTTCTTGGTGGTGTGTGAACATGATCATGCAGACTTGTTCACTGTGCAAGTAGCCCATGTGTTCCTGTTTCCATAATTGTTCTCTTGTGTCTACAAGACTGGGGAGTTCCACCACTCCTCTTGGGCTATCTGCACAAAAGCTGTTCTACCCTGTATGCACACATGGATTTTTCCTCTCTGAACCCTGTTCACACAGGTTATATACAGATGATCAGGTTTTTAAATACATCAGATAGGGATTGCATACATTAGTTAGGACTGCTCTGATAAGGGTATACCGTGAAGATTGGTAGAGCAGCTTAGTATACATTTTTTGCAAAAAACGTATCAACCAAATACCCTGTTTTTTACATCTTTTACTAGCACTTGCGGATTACTGCAACATTTTTTCAAACTGAGTGTTTTTGGTTTTACTATTCTCTTTTGTGTCTTCAGGTTTCTTGGTGGTGTGTGAACATGATCATACAGACTTGTTCACTGTGCAAGTAGCCCATGTGTTCCTGTTTCCATAATTGTTCTCTTGTGTCTACAAGACTGGGGAGTTCCACCACTCCTCTTGGGCTATCTGCACAAAAGCTGTTCTACCCTGTATGCACACATAGATTTTTCCTCTCTGAACCCTGTTCACACAGGTTATATACAGATGATCAGGTTTTTAAATACATCAGATAGGGATTGCATACATTAGTTAGGACTGCTCTGATAAGGGTATACCGTGAAGATTGCTAGAGCAGCTTAGTATACATTTTTTGCAAAAAACGTATCAACCAAATACCCTGTTTTTTACATCTTTTACTAGCACTTGCGGATTACTGCAACATTTTTTCAAACTGAGTGTTTTTGGTTTTACTATTCTCTTTTGTGTCTTCAGGTTTCTTGGTGGTGTGTGAACATGATCATACAGACTTGTTCACTGTGCAAGTAGCCCATGTGTTCCTGTTTCCATAATTGTTCTCTTGTGTCTACAAGACTGGGGAGTTCCACCACTCCTCTTGGGCTATCTGCACAAAAGCTGTTCTACCCTGTATGCACACATGGATTTTTCCTCTCTGAACCCTGTTCACACAGGTTATATACAGATGATCAGGTTTTTAAATACATCAGATAGGGATTGCATACATTAGTTAGGACTGCTCTGATAAGGGTATACCATGAAGATTGCTAGAGCAGCTTAGTATACATTTTTTGCAAAAAACGTATCAACCAAATACCCTGTTTTTTACATCTTTTACTAGCACTTGCGGATTACTGCAACATTTTTTCAAACTGAGTGTTTTTGGTTTTACTATTCTCTTTTGTGTCTTCAGGTTTCTTGGTGGTGTGTGAACATGATCATACAGACTTGTTCACTGTGCAAGTAGCCCATGTGTTCCTGTTTCCATAATTGTTCTCTTGTGTCTATAAGACTGGGGAGTTCCACCACTCCTCTTGGGCTATCTGCACAAAAGCTGTTCTACCCTGTATGCACACATGGATTTTTCCTCTCTGAACCCTGTTCACACAGGTTATATACAGATGATCAGGTTTTTAAATACATCAGATAGGGATTGCATACATTAGTTAGGACTGCTCTGATAAGGGTATACCGTGAAGATTGGTAGAGCAGCTTAGTATACATTTTTTGCAAAAAACGTATCAACCAAATACCCTGTTTTTTACATCTTTTACTAGCACTTGTGGATTACTGCAACATTTTTTCAAACTGAGTGTTTTTGGTTTTACTATTCTCTTTTGTGTCTTCATGCTTCTTGCCCTCTGCCTGGTGCTTCCTTTCTGACACAGCATGACTGGATGACATCATTATTCAGCATGGCTGTTTCAGAGAGAAAGCTGCCGGCACCAAAGATCCTGCTGCCTGGATGTGCTGCAGCTACAGGGAACGTGT
Source organism: Ranitomeya imitator (assembly GCF_032444005.1). NCBI lineage: Eukaryota > Metazoa > Chordata > Amphibia > Anura > Dendrobatidae > Ranitomeya > Ranitomeya imitator. Next base: position 68,310,116 of record NC_091285.1, on the reverse strand, counting down.
GGATAGGTGAGTGTTGCTGTGTCTCTGTTTGCTTGCATGAATGTACTGAATGAGGTGCGATGCTGTGTGTGTGTGTGCGCGTGTGTGCGTGCGGGTGGGTGTGTGTGGTGCTGTGTGTGCAGTGCTGTGCGTGTATTGGAGATGTGGGTGATGGAGAGAGCAGTGATTAGAATGGTGGGGGGGAGGCAATGATGGAGGTGGTGGAATGGGCTTTGATCTGGGAGGTGGGAGAGAAAGCAATGATGGGGTGGTGGAAAGGACAATGATGGTAGTGGTGGAACGGACAATGGTGGATGTGGGGGAGGCAATGATGTAGGTGGTGGAATGGGCAATGATGGGGTGGTGGGGAAGAAAACAATGATGGAGGAAAGGAAAATGATGGTAGTGGTGGAAAGGACAATAGTGGTGAGGCAATGATGAAGGTTGTGGAATGGGCAATGATAGGGGTTGTGCGTGAGAAGGCAATGATGGAGGTGGTGATGAGGACAACGATGGAGGTGGAGGGGGGCTGCATTATACCCTATGAGGGGAGCTGCGTTATACTTTGAGGGGGCTACATTATATTCTGTGAGGGTGGCTACATTATATTGCATGAGGGGGCTGCATTATATTTCATGAGGGGGGCTGCATTATATTCCATGAGGGGGGCTGCATTATATTCCATGAGGGGAGCTGCATTATATCCCATATGGGAGGCTACATTATATTCTATGAGGGGGCTACATTATATTCTCTGAGGGGGTTACCCCAACCCCTGCTACATAATTATGACTTGTACTACTTTATATTATACCCTGATATTAGCGTGTTTTACTACACAATTGGTGGTCTTGTATTTATTTCTATGTAAATACATAGTTGGACCCAAGAATGATTTTTTCTGGTGGGCCCAAGGTGTTCAGTCTGACGTTGCCTGTATGTATAAATGGGAATGCAGAGAAGGTGCTGCTGTATTTCTGTATTTGACAGATTTTAGATACAGGGCCAAAATTTCTATAGAGTGTTGTAAAAGACTTTTTGCAGTTATCGCAAACGCCTGATTGCAGTTGTTGCTGCTAAGGGCAGCCCAACTAGTTATTAGGTTTAGCGGGCAATCACTTTTTCACATAGGGCTCTGTAGGTTTGGATTTTTTTTCCCTAACAATAGAGACCTTAATTTAAAAGCTGCATTTTAGGTTTACTTGTGTCATTTTTGTCTAATATTTTCATTTGTTTGGTGATCTGAAACATTTAAGTGTAACAAACATGCAAAAGAATAGGAAATCAGGAAAGGGGCAAACACTTTTTCACACAACTGTATGCTTTTGTACCTCATTATTTATTGGCCTGATGAAGGGACCTCTTTGGTTCTGAAATACGCAGCCTCAATAACTGTACTTCCATCTATGAGCTGTCATCTTTTCCAGCAGTGCCCAGTGGTTACTTCTTTTTCTTGCATAAGTCAACGCGCTGACCTTAATCCTATAGAAATCTGAGTTGTTGTGATTCCTAACTGCTTCCAGTTTTCAATAATAACACTCACAGTTGATAGTGTAATATTTAGGAAAATGAAGTTTCACAAACTGACTTGTTACAATGGTGACATCCTATTACAGCATTTTCTAGGGAATACCATACTACAAAATACTCCCACAAATGTGGGTCATTGATTGCAATCAAGGATTGCTATTTTGCACACCTAAAAAATTATTTTTCCTACAAATTAATTCAAGACCTTGTGGCAAAAACGAGTACGCTACAATGAAAGTCTTAGGTTCAAAGCGAAAGTGTAATATTCTAATTAACAAGAATTCAACCACTGGTATGTGTCCAGCATACTGTTGACTATGGCATGGTTTATCAAAGAAAACCCATTCCCTTTTCATGCTGTCAGCCATGGCACCACATGGAAGAGAGATGTCACAACACCTGAGCAAAAAAGGTGTACAAAAATTTTACAATGATGGAACTAGAACTTCCCTGGCTTCCCAGTCGATTACGGAAGTTAATTCCTGCACAGTAGTCTTCTGAGGAGAAGGGTTGAATAAAATCGACGTGCAAGTTCACTGCAGTTACAGTGGCATGCAAATGTTTGGGTTCCCCTGGTCAAACCTACTGTTATTTTGAACAGTTAAGAAAATATATAATTTTTTCTCTCCCATCTTTTACATTTTAAAAATTACAAAACAGGAAACTGGGCCAATGCAAAAGTTTGGCACCCTGCATGGTTTGCACTGAGTTGCACCTCCTTTTGATTTGATGGAAAATTGGGAGCCAATGAAGGCATTTGAGAAGTGGAGGAGAAGCAAATAGAGTGATGAGTTAGTCGGACAACAGAGTTACAGATGGACTGGAGACATGCGAGCGTATTAGCAGGTAGGCCACAGAGGAGGATGTTGCAGTAGTTTAGTCGGGAGATAATGAGGGCATTCACAAGCATATTAGTACTTTGAGGGTTGAGGAAGGGATGGATTCTGGAAATATTTTTGACCTGGAGGTGACAGTAGGTGGCAAGTGCTTAGCTGTGCAGTTTGAAGTGAAGAGTCAAGGGTTACTTTGAGGCAGCGGATTTCTGTTACAGGGGAAAATGTGATGTAATTTGTTGCGATAGATCAAGTAGGGAAGGTATGTGAGACAGAGGAAAGATAATGAGATCAGATTTGTCCACATTGAGCTTGAGAAAGCGAGAGGAGAAGGAGGATATGGCTGATAGACACTCCAGGATTCTGGATAGCATAGAGGTGATGTTTGGGCCAGGGAGGTAGATGTGAATGTCATCAGTGTATGGGTGGTACTGAAAGCCAATAGACTTTATGAGTTGTCCTATGTCATGGTTATAGATGGAGAAGAGAAGTGGTCCTAGGACAGGCCCTTGAGGCACTCCAACAGTAAGAGGGCTGGATGAGGAGGTAGTGGGAGAGTGGGAGAAGCTAAATTTGCTATTTAAAAGGTAGGAGGAGATCCAGGAGAGGTCTTTGACGCCAAAGGAAAAGAGGATCTGTAGTAGGAGGCAGTAGTCAACTGTCGAAGGCAGAGGACAGGTCTAGAAGGAGGAGTATAGAGAATTGTCTGTTAGCTCTGGCTGTAAATAAGTCATTTTTAATTTTGGTCATGGCCGTTTCAGTGGAATGGTAGGGAAGGAAGCCAGATTGTAGGTTGTTGAAGAGTGAGTTAGGTGACAGGTGGGAGGAAAGTTTAGCATGAATATGCTGCTCAAACTGTTTGAAGGTGAATGGGAGCAGCGATATGGAGCGATCGTTTGACATAATGGTCGGGTCAGAAGGGAAGGTTCCAGAAGTTAGTGATAGGTTGAAGAGATGGTTTAGGGAGGAAATAACTGTGGTGGTGAGGTTGAGGAGGAGGTGTGATGGGATGGGGTCAAGTGCACAAGTAGTGAGGCGTGACTTGGAGAGAAGATAAGTTAGCTCTCCTTCAGTGATGATTGAGAGGGAGGTTATGGGGAAGGGAATTGGACTGGTTTACAAAGGGGTTGTGGTAGTTAAGCAATAAATATATGGCGCCCCTGAGGGTTCAGTCACCACAGAGGTACTTCTCCTCATCCAGAGGTGTGGTATCCCACTTTTAGGTAAGGAGGGGGCACTACCCAGGACTCTATCACCAGCATCCAACACCCCATCATTCCAGTTAGGGCATCTGGGCATACCCCAAGGAAGGATGGCCTCATCCCAGTCTGGAGAGGGTTACTAGGTAGAGGTTGTGGGTGGAGAGAGTAGAGATGTCATGGAAACAGTAGGAGGAGTAAGAAAAGGTCTAGAAAGTTAGTTAGTCCGTGAGAAGGAGTGCAGCAGAGCAGACATGAGAGACAGTTGGAGCTGGGGACTTGAGCAGTGAGGAGCTTGTCCCAGCACCAGAGAACAGAGAAAGATAGAGAGAGAAGCTCTTGACAGAAAGAAGAGAGAGATGGGGTCCTAGGGGCACGGGTAGGGAGCAATCCACCCATGGAACCCGCATACACGCTGACCATCGCCAGGTGGAGGGACCAGGTTGCATTTGGGAACCTGCCCCCAAGACTAGTGGAGAACTACAAGGCTCAGCTAGCCAGGTGGAGGCTGTGGTATATTTATGTGCCACAGCCACATCCACACACATTCGCTGAAAAGGCAGTCACATACAGTACAGGCCAAAAGTTTGGACACACCTTCTCATTTAAAGATTTTTCTGTATTTTCATGACTATGAAAATTGTAAATTCACACTGAAGGCATCGAAACTATGATTTAACACGTGGAATTATATACTTAACAAAAAAGTTTGAAACAACGGAAATTATGTCTTATATTCTAGGTTCTTCAAAGTAGCCACCTTTTGCTTTGATGACTGCTTTGCACACTCTTGGCATTTTCTTGATGAGCTTCAAGAGGTAGTCACCGGAAATGGTTTTCACTTCACTGGTGTGCCCTGTCAGGTTTAATAAGTGGGATTTCTTGCCTTATAAATATGGTTGGGACCATCAGTTGTGTTGTGCAGACGTCTGGTGGATACACAGTAGATAGTCCTACTGAATAGACTGTTAAAATTTATATTATGGCAAGAAAAAAGCAGCTAAGTAAAGAAAAACGAGTGGCCATCATTACTTTAAGAAATGAAAACTTTAAAAGTGTCCTCAACTGTTAAGAGGAGACTTTGTGCAGCAGGCCTTCATGGTAAAATAGCTGCTAGGAAACCACTGCTAAGGACAGGCAACAAGCAGAAGAGACTTGTTTGGGTTAAAGAACACAAGGAAGGGACATTAGACCAGTGGAAATCTGTGTTTTTGTCTGATGAATCCAAATTTGAGATCTTTGGCTCCAACCGCCGTGTCTTTGTGCGATGCAGAAAAGGTGAATGGATGGACTCTAGATGCCTGGTTCCCACCGTGAAGCATGGAGGAGAAGGTGTGATGGTGTGGGGTGCTTTGCTGGTGACGCTGTTGGTGATTTATTCAAAATTGAAGGCACACTGAACCAGCATGGCTACCACAACATCTTGCAGCGTCATGCTATTTCATCCGATTTGCGTTTTTAGTTGAACCATCATTTATTTTTCAACAGGACAATGACCCCAAACACACCTCCAGGCTGTGTAAGGGCTATTTGACCATGAAGGAGAGTGATGGGGTGCTACACCAGATGACCTGGCTTCCACAGTCACCAGACCTGAACCCAATCGAGATGGTTTGGGGGGAGCTCGACCGCAGAGTTAAGGCAAAAGGGCCAACAAGTGCTAAGCATCTCTGAGAACTCATTCAAGATTGTTGGAAGACCATTCCCGGTGACTACCTCTTGAAGCTCATCAAGAGAATGCCAAGAGTGTGCAAAGCAGTCATCAAAGCAAAAGGTGGCTACTTTGAAGAACCTAGAATATAAGACATAATTTCAGTTGTTTCACACTTTTTTGTTAAGTATATAATTCCATGTGTTAATTCATAGTTTTGATGCCTTCAGTGTGAATGTGCAATTTTCATAGTCATGAAAATACAGAAAAATCTTTAAATGAGAAGGCGTGTCCAAACTTTTGGTCTGTACTGTAGGACCCAGGGGACTAGAGCGATGTCTCCAGACAAGATCCAGGGCTGCTGGCTTGTGACACTGTGTGTGAAGGTGCAGGGCAGGAGAGATGGGAACCAGCACAATGAGATGGCCAGGAAAGGAGCATAAGAGAGGAGTCCTGGAGAAGTGTACCCCAAATCATCTGGGGGTTGGCTGGACCACAGACCTGGAGGACAGAGCACACAGCTGGAGACAGTATTCTGAAGAACTGCGAGTAAAGTGTTGAAAACTGCATCCAGCTGTGTCTTCTGAATCATTGCCAAAAAGAAGAGAAAAGAATGGACTAAACGATGCCTGCACAACCGTATGATATAGAAAATTAACAACACAAAATTATCTCTCAGTTGGTAACGTATAAAATGTCCAGATAGAAGCCTAGAGAGACCCTATCGAAGCTCCCCTGCAGGAAATAAAAGTGGCATGTGCCAAAAGCATACTCAGCTGAATCTGAGGTATAATTCCTGGGAGCCAAGAGGCCAAAAAAAGGCTGGAGTACTACTGCAGATCCGTATCACATGAATGGACGGCAAATAAATACGGATCTGCAGTAGTACTCCAACTGAGAGATAGGTTCTTTCTTCATACCACACTCTGGGGTAGTTGATTACTTATAGGGGGTGTAGGGCTTTCATGCATGCCTCCCCCGGTTATGAGCATTACTTTGATCTCCCAGTGACTTGTGGTGTTGATATCACTGTGATTATTATGTTTATTTAGGCCTGTCTATATATACATGTATATTTGCTGCAGTTCTATCAGGATGTATTAGGGTGTTATACACAGTTTGTATTTTTAAGTGTTTTTATGGGCATTTTTGTGGTGTTTAATAAAATGTGTTGTTAATTTTCTATATCAAACGGTTGTGCAGGCCTCGTTTAGTCCATTCTTTTCTCTTCTTTTTGGTTATATATATTAGTGGACTTGGCACTGCACCCGTCTTATTTTATATCATACAGCAGGAGTGCACCCTTAATTTATAATTTCTGAATCATTGCTGCTCCACCTGCACTTCAACTACAACAACCACCATCATCACAATTAACACATATATCTGCCCTGGGGGCTAGCTCTGCCTGTGGAGAGCTGAAACATCTTAGCTGCATCACCAACTGTCCCATTGGATCAGAACTGCATCGTCGGCCATATTGACCGAGTACCACAGGTGGCGTCATGAATAGTGTTGAGCATTCCGATACCGCAAGTATCGGGTATCGGCCGATACTTGCGGTATCGGAATTCCGATACCGAGATCCGATATTTTTGTGATATCGGGTATCGGTATCGGAAGTGTAAAATAAAGAATTAAAATAAAAAATATTGTTATATTCACCTCTCCGGCGGCCCCTGGACATCAGCGGGAGGATCCGGCGTCCGGCACGGCTTCTTTCTTCAAAATGCGCGCCTTTAGGACCTGTGGTATGACGTCCCGGCTTCTGATTGGTCGCGTGCCGCCCATGTGACCGCCACGCGACCAATCAGAAGCCGCGACGTCATTCCTCAGCTAAAGTCCTAGAATGAGCGCCTTCTAGGACCTGAGGAATGACGTCGTGGCTTCTGATTGGTCGCGTGGCGGTCACATGGGCGGCACGCGACCAATCAGAAGCCGGGACATCATTCCACAGGTCCTAAAGGCGCGCATTTTGAAGAAAGAAGCCGTGCCGGACGCCGGATCCTCCCGCTGATGTCCAGGGGCCGCCGGAGAGGTGAATATAACAATATTTTTTATTTTAATTCTTTATTTTACACTTTAATATGGATCCCAGGGCCTGAAGGAGAGTTTCCTCTCCTTCAGACCCTGGGATCCATGAGGATACATTCCGATACTTGATGTCCCATTGACTTGTATTGGTATCGGATATCGGTATCGGCGATATCCGATATTTTTCGGGTATCGGCCGATACTATCCGATACCGATACTTTCAAGTATCGGACGGTATCGCTCAACACTAGTCATGAACAATTCCCCTATAAACTTTATCCCATTCCCCTTTAATTTCAATTGCCTCTTTTATTGGATGCCTAGGGCCACAAACCGGGTCACTGCTGCTGTGACACATCCCTTTAAGATCCTACCCGCTACCGAGTATCCCCACGGCCCTGGTGGGCACTCCAGATACTTGTTTTGTTTGGTTGATCTTATTTTTGAAATCCTTCCAAAAATAAGAGAGGTCAGAGGGGGCAGAGGAGGGTGTTAAAAATGTTGAATAACTGTTTGGTGTTGTAGGATAAGGAAGATACGAGGGTTGTTAAGTTGGCCTGTTTATCAGAGGTGTGGGCTGATTTGAATGTGAGTGTTGCATGTTTGAATGCTGTGAAGTCATCTTGCGAATGTGTTGTCTTCCATGTTGCCATTCATGGTTCCCTCAATGAACTGTAGCTCCCCACAGCCGGCTGTCTCTAACCATGACATTCCCACCTCCATGCTTGACTGTAGGCAAGATACACTTGTCTTTGCACTCCTCATCCTGTTGCTGCCACACACAATTGACACAATCTGAAGCAAATAAGTTTATCTTGATCTCATCAGACCTCAGGACATGGTACCATGAAGTAAGTCATGTCCTTAGTCTGCTTCTCTTCAGTAAACTGCAGGCTTTCTTGTGCATCATCTTTGGAAGAGGCTTCCTTCTGGAACAAAAGCCATGCAACCAATTTGATGACATGTGGGGTGTATAGTCTGAGCATTGACAGGCTGCCTACCACAATTTTAACTTCTGCAGCAAAGCTGGCAGCACTCATATGTCTATTTTGAAAAGACAACCTCTGGATATGATCCTGAGCACGTGCACGCAATTACTTTAGTGAAACATAACGAGGCCTGTTCTGAGTGGAAGTTTATTGTTTGACCGCTGTATGTTCTTGGCCACCGTGCTGCAGTTCAGTTTCAGGGTGTTAGCAGTCTTCTTAAAAGCTAGACCATCTTTATGTAGAGCAGCATTTTTCAGATCCTCAGAGAGTTATTTCCCATGAGGTGCCATGTTGAACTTCCAGTGACCAATTTGAGAGAGTGTGAGTGATAACCTCGAATTTAACACACCTGCTCCCCATTCACACCTGAGACCTTGTAACACTAATAAGTCACATGACACCTGGGAAGGAAAATGACTAATTGGGCATAATTTGGCCATTTTATTTTAGGGTTGCACTCACTTTTGTTGCCAAGGGTTTAGACATTAATGGCTGTGTGTTGAGTTATTTAGAAGACAAACCAAATTTACACTGTTATACAAGCTGTACACTGACTACTTTGCATTGCATTAAAGTGTCATAACTCCAGTGTTGTCCCATGAAAAGTTCTAATAAAATATTTACAAAAATATGAGGGGTGTACTCACTTTTGTGAGATACTGCAGATATTTACGCATAATTATAGCTTCTACCTTCTCTTTTAATTGAAATAATTATTGCGATTTTTTTAGAAACTTGCATTTTTGAAGATCATGACACTTCTGTTCTTTTTTCCATCTGTATTACAAGTAAGAATGATTTAGGATGGGTATTATCCAAAAGAATTAAACAGATGCAGAATGTCTTTTCGTCACTAGTAGCAGTAGATCCATAAAATCCGATCTGAGGAATCTCATCTCATTATGTGTTTAGGCTTTAATTAGGTATAATAGGCATGTAACTTTTCCTATAACTTGTGATATTTCTTAATGATTTCTTAAAGATTTTAATACATATTTCCTTCCTAATAAAAAGCAAAAGTAGTTAAGAGCTGTCAGCCTGGGGGGTAAATCTAGCTAATTGGCCTAAGAATGACTTGGATAACCCAAGCTTATGTCCCTATTGACCTTGGTGACCCTTTTCTCTTTGAATCCTATAGGCTCATTTGCACATCACCCATACACCTCCTCATCCAGGCCATTTTCTAAGCAAGATAATATAAGTTGTAGAAATATCACCTAGGAAGCCAGAGTATTCACATTGTGGAGTATTGTTTATAGGGTAACAAAAGGTCAAGATTCACTTATTCGGTTTGCGTTATGGTTTTTAGTAATATTGGAATGCTAATTTCAACAGTGTACATGTATTATAAATACCAAGTTCCTCTAGAGATCAATTTGTTACCAATCATTATTAGTGATCAGCGGTGTCCTCCGAGTATTTTTTAGTGCTCGGAAATTTAGTTTTTATTGCCGCAGCTGAATGATATACAGTGAGGCAAAAAAGTATTTAGTCAGTCAGCAATAGTGCAAGTTCCACCACTTAAAAAGATGAGAGGCGTCTGTAATTTACATCATAGGTAGACCTCAACTATGGGAGACAAACTGAGAAAAAAAAATCCAGAAAATCACATTGTCTGTTTTTTTATCATTTTTTTTGCATATTATGGTGGAAAATAAGTATTTGGTCAGAAACAAACAATCAAGATTTCTGGCTCTCACAGACCTGTAACTTCTTCTTTAAGAGTCTCCTCTTTCCTCCACTCATTACCTGTAGTAATGGCACCTGTTTAAACTTGTTATCAGTATAAAAAGACACCTGTGCACACCCTCAAACAGTCTGACTCCAAACTCCACTATGGTGATGACCAAAGAGCTGTCAAAGGACACCAGAAACAAAATTGTAGCCCTGCACCAGGCTGGGAAGACTGAATCTGCAATAGCCAACCAGCTTGGAGTGAAGAAATCAACAGTGGGAGCAATAATTAGAAAATGGAAGACATACAAGACCACTGATAATCTCCCTCGATCTGGGGCTCCACGCAAAATCCCACCCCGTGGGGTCAGAATGATCACAAGAACGGTGAGCAAAAATCCCAGAACCACGCGGGGGGACCTAGTGAATGAACTGCAGAGAGCTGGGACCAATGTAACAAGGCCTACCATAAGTAACACACTACGCCACCATGGACTCAGATCCTGCAGTGCCAGACGTGTCCCACTGCTTAAGCCAGTACATGTCCGGGCCCGTCTGAAGTTTGCTAGAGAGCATTTGGATGATCCAGAGGAGTTTTGGGAGAATGTCCTATGGTCTGATGAAACCAAACTAGAACTGTTTGTTAGAAACACAACTTGTCGTGTTTGGAGGAAAAAGAATACTGAGTTGCATCCATCAAACACCATACCTACTGTAAAGCATGGTGGTGGAAACATCATGCTTTGGGGCTGTTTCTCTGTAAAGGGGCCAGGACGACTGATCCGGGTACATGAAAGAATGAATGGGCCATGTATCATGAGACTTTGAGTGCAAACGTCCTTCCATCAGCAAGGGCATTGAAGATGAAACATGGCTGGGTCTTGCAACATGACAATGATCCAAAGCACACCGCCAGGGCAACGAAGGAGTGGCTTCGTAAGAAGCATTTCAAGGTCCTGGAGTGGCCTAGCCAGTCTCCAGATCTCAACCCTATAGAAAACCTTTGGAGGGAGTTGAAAGTCCGTGTTGCCAAGCGAAAAGCCAAAAACATCACTGCTCTAGAGGAGATCTGCATGGAGGAATGGGCCAACATAGCAACAACAGTGTGTGGCAACCTTGTGAAGACTTACAGAAAACGTTTGACCTCTGTCATTGCCAACAAAGGATATATTACAAAGTATTGAGATGAAATTTTGTTTCTGACCAAATACTTATTTTCCACCATAATATGCAAATAAAATATTAAAAAAACAGACAATGTGATTTTCTGGATTTTTTTGTCTCAGTTTGTCTCCCATAGTTGAGGTCTACCTATGATGTAAATTACAGACGCCTCTCATCTTTTTAAGTGGTGGAACTTGCACTATTGCTGACTGACTAAATACTTTTTTGCCCCACTGTACATCTAATAGCCAGCATAAGTACATGTGGGGATTGCCTGGTTGGAATCCCCACATGTACTTATGCTGCCTAACAGATGTAAATCATTCAGCTGCAGCAATAAAAACTAAATTTCCAAGCACTAAAAAATACTCGGAGGACACCCGAGCGTGCTCGGGAAATCTCGAGTAACGAGTATATTCGCTCATCACTAATCATTATGTGTTATGATTTTTCAATTTGTTATTTCTAAGCTTACACAGCAGGAAAAAACCTAGTAAGTTGAATTAGAAATACTTGTATCTTCAGTACTTCAAACAGTATAAATGTGCTTATGTAAATCACATACAAGAAAAAAAATGATAAACTTGATATAAGTAAAACATTATCTTTAATAATCCATGAAACCAATTTAAAATCCTCTGATATGTGTCACGCTGCAGCTATGCAGGTAACTGCAACTTCCACTAGATGGCAATAGAGTAGAAGGATAGTAACAAGTCTGCAAGGGCAGAGCTGCAGTGCTGCAGCGAAGCTACCACCAGGTGGCAGCAGAATAGTCAAACAAGCCAAGTCAAAACCTAGACCGTCACTCAGTACAAAGGGAAAAAACAAGCACAGAGTCAGTGGAGACCCAAAGGGTCAATACCAGACAAAAGGCAGAAGTACCAGGGACCAGAGGCAAAGTCAAGTCAAAGTCAAAGCCGAGTCAAACCCCGGGAAATCCTAAAACAATCAGGAAACACTAAGACAGGACGGGTAGGGAAGGAGAAATAGACACGGGCAAGGTCAGAAAGTGCAGCAGGACCAATCAGGGTACTACCAGAGTCTGATACTCACGCCGTAGGCAGAAAATAAAACTGACAACGCCTACAGGATGCAGCGGAGCTAAATAGCAAACCTGAACCCAGAATGAGGCTGAGCAAGATGTTGTTTTCCTTTTTATTTTATCCTTCACCATGATATTTCCTCATTTAACAGGCCAAAGTCATCCATCCTGATCTCATAAACGTAAAATTTGAAGGAAAAAGTATCTTTGGGCTGGTTTGAGGGTTTCTCCATGATAACCCCTTTTTCCCATTTATGGATATCTCCCTTAGGTTTGGTACCAAAAAGAGACACAGCATAATCCATCTTTTCCACCTCAAGGGCAAGTTAATGAATGACAGCATTTCCCTGGCAAAGTGCCCTATGTCTATTCTGACTGGCAGTGTGATGTAAGATATTGAATCGGCTTTCTGCCTCCTCTCAGTCCACCTAGATCTTCTTCTTGTTTGCCGGGTCGATGGCCAATTTTACTCCAAAACATACACTCCCATGCGATGTTTATTACAGTGCTACTACTTTGTGATGTTTTGTTCATTTTTTTAATGAGCATTGTGATGTGAGATGGGCTGTAGGTCATCAGCTTAATGATTTTTTTTCATGGTCCTTGCAGTAGTGATGCATGAAGCAACAAACTGAGCATTTTTAACTTTTTGATGAAGCGTTTCAGTGTTCCTGTATCATAAGAGAAAATGGAACGTCCTACCAGTACAATTTAATTTTTGGATATTGAGATTCTGACTTGGTTTTATGTTTACTTGAGTAGAAGTTAAAGAAGCTATATGGTCTTATTGATGGCTTCCGCACTGTTAAAGTCACTTTCAAGCAAATGCAGTTGCTCTTTGGCTTGCTGTTTTTCATCTGCCGAGTCTTGACAATCGGCAGAGTTTTTCTCAATGTTTGTCCCTGTCTACCCAGAGACCAAATGCTCCAGGATTTTGCATTAAAATAGGATCTGGCTTACAAGACAAATAAAAGCTAACTTACATATTTTGAAATAGTTTCTTAAAGGGAATCTGTCGGTAGGAGCAACCCTCTTAAGTCGTCTATATAGGCAGTCATTATGATTTTCAGCTGGGACTCTTAGGGGTGGATAGTGATGTTGATCTACGACCTGCATACAAAGGTGCCAGGGTGCCCACTGGGAATAGCTTGGACATTGCTGCCTCAACATGTTAATCAAGGTCCTTATGGTATATGTCTCAAGGGGCAGGATCTATTATTGTGCTGGGGGACTTAGAGGCTACCATGGGCTGAACAACTTTTTGCTGTGTTGGATGAGATATAAGAAGCACCTCTACAATCTTGGAGCTAACAGTGTCATTGATTATCTGTAGTATGTACCATGCTAGGAAAATAAACAAGTTGGTACTGTGACTGGAACCAGAACAGGAGACAAAACTTTATTTTTTGTGCACTTATTCTCAGATTCTGCAAAGCAAGAAGCAAGAGGTACTCTGGTACACTTCTGCATCTGGCAGCATTACCATACCGCCAACATAAGTAAGCGAGGACTTGAATTCAGCCAAGTATAGGGAAGTGTATACACCAAGAAGACCATCACCACACCAGGAGAGCATCAACCACACCAAGAGAGCATAAGAAGACAGAGAATTGACAGCAAAGAAGGGAACAAAGCTGCAGAATTTGAGCCTCCTTACCAAACCTTATCCCACACTTGTGACCTTGCATGCAGGGTGAGCAACAGCCAAGCAACTGCCATGATGTGGCCATTGCTTAAGGTGTGTTATGTTGGCTCAGATAGACACTATAAAGCAGTGTTTCCCAAACTTAAGCCCTCATGACCCCCCAAATATATCATGTTTTTAGGATTTCCTTCGTATTGCCCAGATAAGAGAACCTTTGACATTTTCTGATCCCATAATGACAATTATATGACCTGTGCAACACTAAAGAAACTCTGAAAATATGATAAAGAGGGGGTGCTATGAGGACTGGAGTTCTTTGGGAAACACTGCTATAGAGCATAGACCATACTGTAAAGGTTAAGCTTTAGCATGGTCCTGCATGTGTCATACAGTACTGATCATACTGTGGTTGTGGTCACACTTTGTTTCTGTGACTTTTATCAAATATGTCTAAAATGTATTCCCATCTCTTTTGTGTCAGCTGCGCTTAAAGGGTGTGTTCTTCAGCATAAGTGAGGGTAGTACAGTATATGTAGACGTATCTTGTGTATCATATTCGGATCAGTATATTAAAAAGCATAGTTCAGTTTGCAAACAGTGTATAACAATGGCGGTCAACTCAAGATGTGTGTATCCGAGATCGCATAATACTCACATGTTAGGCAATCAATAAATGAGAAGACTTGTTTTCTGCAAAATGATTTTGTTCAAGACTTTTTTATGGGAAGAAATATGCAGTGTCTATGTTCCACTATTGCAGAATCATTAGATCCTGACATCAGATTGTAGCGTTTTTACAAGTATCATCTATAGAACATGGACAATATCCAATGACTTGAATTATTTAACTGTAATGTGCAGTCTGTTTTATCTATAATTATGTAGTGTACCTGAATTTGCACTATGATGACTAAGTTCTTCTTCACCTAAAGAATATATTAATCTTATATAACTGCAGGTATGGAGTGAGACGTTTGTGATGTGTTTGTTTATTCTAAGGCTCCATTGTATGGGGGAAGTTTTTCTCAGAAGCACAATGAACCCTTATGTTTTTCAGACAAATGAAATGATTTCAGCAGGTGAATAGAGGGCAGAAGAGCAGTTTTCCCTTGTTCTGTTTGGGGTATATTTGCCTTCATGAAGAGAATAGCAGCAATAGGGTTTTACCCTTTGAATGAATGTCTTTTAGCCTTCATACCTTGAGGGCTTCAAGAGAAGCTGGATCTAATGTCAATAGAGTCAACAGTATAAGTCCTTAGAGAGCAGTGAGGAGCTTGTGGATAGTCTCAAGTGGATGTGGGCTCAGAACACTGTTTCCACAGCTTACATTAACAGTCTGAGAGTGATGCCCGGTTATGACCTATGACCCCTGCAACCTTACTCATTGAGGATCTGAAGCTTATACAGCCATGACTTCTACAAAATGGAGAGGAGCTTTGTACATAAAAAAGAAAAGAGAGCACAAGCAAGATGTAGCCTTACTAAGAAAGGAATTGATTTCCGCTGTTGCATAACAGAAAAGGTCAGAAAACTGTTATCTTTGCTTACTGGAAGGAATAGAGAACAGATGTTGATGCTCATTTTCCCCGACAAGTTAAATATTAGTAACAACAACAAACTGCAAGCTAATTGATAAATGTTTAGTAGAGATGGGCGAATCTTTCAAAATTCTAATTCGCCATCTTCAACATTTTTTTATTTACTATGGATTGGTTTGCCATGATTTGAACTTGCTATAAAGCTTCCCATTGCTCTAAAAAGACATGTATGACACTGTGCGGTCTCCTAGGACTGTGTCCACCCCTTCCAAAATCTTTAACACAAACCCAAACTTATTAATGTCAAAGTGACCTTTACATACATGGCTATAGGTCAACAGATGATAACCGGTAGTAACCAACAGTTTGTTTAATGACACACCGCACTGTCATTTTATGCTCTGTTAAATTAAAAGCGTTCCAAAAATTATCCCTTTTTCAGGTCAAATGCCTACCATGCCTATGTTTATACTCATGTGGTGTATACTGAAGAGGCCATGGTTTTTGACAGCCCGTGGTCCAAAATGTATTCCCGTTTTTGGAAAGTTGCAACAGGTTTGATGTTTGAAAATTGAAGATGCATTGGATTGGCTTTTTTTTTAGAATTAAAAAAATTATTGGATCGTAACCGCCGTATAATTTTTTTGTCCAGAAATCAATGGTACACATGAAAATAAGTTACTTTGTAATAAATGTTTTTTTTAGAGAAATCTGCTTATTTCTCCTTGTGGACTGATCATTCATTCTCAAAATCATCAATTCTTGAATATCTAATCTGTCTTTAGTAAATACTGAATTTCCCATTGCTAAGATAGGAGACGACAGTTGGGGCTCATAAAGTTCTATGGAGAACTGTAACTGGCATTTCATGAAAACTTACAGTAGAAGGTCTATGTCTACCTTTAACTCCTCCTCACTCCCCTCTCCATAGAATTTCAAAGCACCAACTGTCATCTCCCATCTCAACAATGACTTAATCTGTCAATACAGATTTTATGAATTGAGAATAGTGATGAGCGAGCATACTCGTTACTCGAGATTTCCCTAGCATGCTCTGGTGATCGAGTATTTTGGCGTGCTCGGAGATTTAGTTTATGTTGACACAGCTGTATATTTGCGGCTGTTAGATAACCTGAACACATACAGGGATTGTCTGTTTGTTAGTGAATTCCCACATGCATTCAAGCTGACTAGAAGCCGCGTCGACATAAACTAAATCTCTGAGCACGCCAAAATACTCAGAGACCACCCTAGTATGCTCGGGAAATTTCAAGTAACGAGTATACTCGCTCATCACTAATTGAGAATGAACGCTCAATCCAGGAGGACAAATAAGCTGATATGGAAATTCCACCAACGATCCAATCTTAACATATGATTTGAATAGCAGGAAAATGTATTTAGAATGAAAGTTATAATTAAAATAGGTAACGATAAAATAACTTTTAAAATAGATAAAAGATAAAATAACTCTGTCTTACAGTCACTTTGAATATAAGAGAAAGATCTGCCGTGTTGCAAAAGGGTGCAGAATTTAAATTAAATTTCGGCTCACAGCCACGGAGATTCTATATATGCCCTGACCAATGATTGTTGAGCATCAGTAAGTAAACTATTCATAAGCGAACATAAACAGTTATTAGTTTTCATGGATAATTCTCTTGGAAAAGACTTGGAGGCATCTCGCTTCTGTGAGTACATCTTATCCATAGAACAGTATCTTAAAGAACATTCTAACAATATCTGCAGGTTTATCCTATAGCTGAAACAAAAATTGATTTTATAAAGCTTAAATATACTGTAGCTGGTATATAACAAGTAATATTAGATATTGGTAAATTATTAAATTGATGACGAAGCCATATTTTATAACAATGGCTACAAATTAGATTTTTTTTTTTTTCAGCAATAACTTTTTGTTGTAAAAATTGGAAAATTTCTTGACTACTACACAAATTTGGAATGACCATGAACAGTGTCAGACTGGGTTGACAAAGACCCACCAGCAATATTGATCCTTGGGGATCACTGTTCAGCTATATGCAAAAGTATCTAAACCCTGGCGCAGAACTTTACATTTGCTTCTATGTAATAATAATTTTGCTTGATTTTTAATGAGTGATTCGATTATACCTTTTTCTGCAAATTTTCAATCAAATATATTAATGACACAATTCATTAGCACTCCTTCACAGGGGCCTACTGGAGCATTTTTAACAGAACACAATGGGCAGGCAGGAAATGTGTGTATTTCCATTGGCAGTGGAATCAGCATCCATTCACTATAATGAGGCAGCAGAGTTACTCTGGACTCTATCTGGCCTCTGTTCAGCGGTATCCTTCATTTCAGATGTGCACAAAACTGTTGCTTGTTGCTGACGGCACTTTTATGCATCCTAAAAAGACGGGTCCCATGGCGTTCACAGTGCCTCCATCTTCCTCATTATAGGGAATCTTCCACCAGGGGTTTCATCTGAATAACGTATTTAGGAACAGGGAGCAATGCGGGCATGAGGAGAGGTGAGGAGTGTGTTTTTTTTTACTGGACTGTGAGGCCATTCTTGGGGGGAGGAGAGATGCGGGCTGTGCTGTATACTACTGCATGGGTTGTGCTGTATACTACTAGGTGGGCTGTGCTGTATACTACTATGTGGGCTGTGCTTTATACTGCTAAGTGGGCTGTGCTGTATACTACTACGTGCGCTGTGCTGTATACTGCTATGTGGGTGTGCTGTATACTGCTGCGTGGGCTGTGCTGTATACTGCTACGTGGGTGTGCTGTATACTGCTAGATGGGCTGTGCTGCATACTCCTATGTGGGCTGTGCTATATACTGCTACATGGGCTGTGCTGTATACTACTACGTGGGCTGTACTGTACACTGCTACGTGGATAGCAGCTGAGTTCTTTAGCCATTTTATTTAGAAATCAGTAGGGATTTTAACACATGGACGCAATCGATTAAAAATTTCAACTTGTCTCTATGATGTGAAAAGTTTTCTAAAAGTGTAATTACATTTTTAGTTTTTTTATTTACTGGTAATTTTACCTCTGGGTATACCCCTTGCCCTCTAAGCCTTGTCATGTTCAACTGAGCTGCACCTCTTTGTTGGATAAGAAGCAAAAAGTGTCTA
The DNA here is from genome assembly GCF_032444005.1 of Ranitomeya imitator. NCBI lineage: Eukaryota > Metazoa > Chordata > Amphibia > Anura > Dendrobatidae > Ranitomeya > Ranitomeya imitator. Next base: position 68,291,700 of record NC_091285.1, on the reverse strand, counting down.
AAATATAATAAATGTGGTGCAGGTTATGAAAGACAGTTTTTTGGTGCAATTTCTGCTTGTTACCTTGGTAAAAAATTCATATTAGCCTCATTTCATGTAAACGTTTTATAAACCAGTGATCCTTAAAGGGAACCTGTCACCAGAAAAAAACACTATTAACCTGCAGATATGGGGTTAATCTGCAGGCTAATAGCATTATAATGCTGGCCACTGCTTTCACTTAGCCCTACGCTTTGCAAAGAAGATTAACTTTATTCTTCATAGCAGCGTTCCCGTTTCAATCACAGGGGTGGCGCCACCACTGGTTCAGTGAGAGTGAATGGCAGCCTTAGCCCTCCCCCAGGCTCTGACTGACAGCTGAGCTCCAATTCAGAAGCAGTGTCAGTCAGGGCCAGGAGAATAGAGAGGGGCGGCTGCAAATGCACCCTCCCGCCATGACTGACACTTTCTCTGCATTGGGGCTGGTTGTCAGGGCGGGGGCACTATTTAAGCCACTGCTCTGTATTGTCAGCAGTGATTAAGCCACCGATGGTGCCGCCCAAGTGACTGAAAATAGAACACTGATGGGGAGAATAAAGTTAATTTTCCTCCTGCAGCTTTAGGCTAAGTGTTGGTGCAGGTAAGCATTATCACTTTATTAACCTGCAGATTAACCCCATATCTGCTTCAGGTTAATACCCTTTTTCTTTTTCTAGTGACAGGTTCCCTTTAAGTATTGGATGAAGAGGCTTATGCGACTTCTGGTTCTCTAAATGCTGAATATGCCAAAGACACTATTGGTGTCATAGCATAATTGAAACATGATAGACTCACCAGTGGTGATTCATAACAGTGAAAGAATCATAACATAAACCCTTGATTCCTAATTCAGGTTTTACAATCCCTGGCAAAAATGATGGAATCATCGTCCTTGAAGGATGTTCATTCAGTTGCTTAATTTTGTAGAAAAGATCACAGACCTGGCACAAAACTAAAGTCATTTCAAATGGCAACTTTCTGGCTTTAAGAAACACTAAAAGAAATCAAGAACAAAAAATGTTGTAGTCAGTAATGGTCACTTTTTTTAACCAAGCATAGAGGAAAAATTATGGAATCACTCAATTCTGAGGAAAAAATAATGGAATCACCCTGTAAATTTTCATACCCAAAAATAACACCTGCATCAAATTAGATCTGTCGTTAGTCTGCATCTAAAAATGAGTGATCACACCTTGGAGAGCTGTTGCACCAAGTGGACTGACATGAATCATGGCTCCAACACGAGAGAAGTGAATTGAAACAAAGGATAGGATTATCAAACTCTTAAGAGGGTAAATCATCACGCAATGTTGCAAAAGATGTTGGTTGTTCACAGTTAGCTGTGTCTAAAATCTGGACCAAATACAAACAACATGGGAAGGTTGTTAAAGGCAAACATACTGGTAGACTAAGAAAGACATCAAAGCGCCAAGACCGAAAACTTAAAAGCAATATGTCCCTAAAGCAGGAAATGCACAACAAAACAAATGAGGAACGAATGGGAGGAAACTGCAGTCAACGTTTGTGACCGAACTGTATGAAAACGCCTAAAGGAAATGGGATTTACATACAGAAAAGCTAAATGAAAGCCATCATTAACACTTAAACAGAAAAAAACAAGGTTACAATGGGCTAAGGAAAAGCAATCATGGACTGTGGATGACTGGATAAAAGTCATATTTAGTGATGACTCACGAATCTGCATTGAGCAAGGTGATGATGCTGGAACTTTTATTTAGTGCCATTCCAATGAGATTTAAAAAGATGACTGTCTGAAGAGAACATGCAAATTTCCACAGTCATTGATGATATGGGGCTGCATGTCAGGTAAAGGCACTGGGGAGATGGCTGTCATTACATCTACATTAATTGCACAAGTTTATGTTGATATTTTCAACACTTTTCTTATCCCATCAATTGAAAGGATGTTTGGTGATGATTAAATCATTTTTCAAGATGATAATTGATCCTGCCCAGGGCCGGACTGGCCATCGGGCTCTTCTGGCAAATGCCAGAAGGGCCGGCGCCAGTAGTGGACCGCTGCATGCCGACTCACCCCCCCACCAGCGCCGCCATCGCATTCAACTACCGGCATCAATGACGCCGCTACAGTTGAATGCAATGATGGAGGAGAGAGCGTCTGCTGACGTCCCCTCTCCCATCATTCCCTGCTCTGCCTCTGACACCGAGGGTGCGTGCATACTCACTGTGTACCAAGCAGTGCAGCGGCAGCTGCAGAGACAGGAGCAGGGAGCAACACGGGCATGAGGAGAGGTGAGGAGTGTGTTTTTTTTACTGGACTGTGAGGCCATTCTCAGGGGGAGGAGAGATGCGGGCTGTGCCATATACTACTATGTGTGTTGTGCTGTATACTACTAGGTGGGCTGTGCTGTATACTACTATGTGGGCTGTGCTTTATACTGCTAAGTGGGCTGTGCTGTATACTACTACGTGCGCTGTGCTGTATACTGCTATGTGGGCTGTGCTGTATACTCCTACGTGGGCTGTGCTGTATACTGCTACGTGGGCTGTGCTGTATACTACTACGTGGGCTGTACTGTACACTGCTACGTGGGTGTGCTGCATACTGCTACATGGGCTATGCTGTGCTGTATACTGCTACGTGGGCTGTGCTGCATACTACTGTGTGGGCTGTGCTGTATACTACTACGTGGGCTGTGTTATCTGCTATGCGGGTTGTGCTATATACTATGCGGGCTTTACTCTATACTATGGGGGGTATATTATCTTCTATGGGGGAGGCCGTGTTATATACTATGTGGCTGTGTTATATACAATTATGGGGGTGTATTATATTCTATGGGGGAGGCTGTGTTATATACTATGGGGGCTGCATTATATTCTATGGGGGCTACCTTATATATTATGGGGAGGTGGGCTGTATTATATTCTATGGGGGGCTGTATTAGATTTTATGAGGGATGACTGCATCATACTCTTTGATCGGGCTGCCTTATATTCTGTGGGGAGGTGGGCTGTATTATATTCTTTTCGGGGCTACATTATATTCTATAGGGGGCTGTATTATATTTATATTCTTAGAGGGGTGATTGCATCATACTCTATGAGGGGGCAGCATTAAACTATGAGGGGGGCTGCATTATATTCTATGGGGTGGCTGCATTATACACTGGGGTGGCTGCATTATACTCTGGGGTGGCTGCATTATATGCTGTAGGGTGGTGGCTGCATTATACTATATGTGGGCTGCATTATACTAGATTGAGGACTATGGGGAATACGTTATACTATATGAAGAACTATGGGGTGCATTATACTATGGGAAGTGAATTGTACTACATGGATGACTATGGAGGTGCATTATACTATATGGAGCACTGTGAGGAGTGTATTATGCTATATGGAGGACTGAGCAGTGTATTTTGATTTATGACGTACTATAGGGAGTGTATTATGCTATATGTAGGACTGTGATGCACATTATAATATATGGAGGACTATGAGGTGTATTTTACTAAACAAGTAAAATGCTGCATATTCAGATTGTTTTTGCTGGTACAAAAATCATTGTTCTCAGCAGCACATTGCCGGTGTAAACTGTAGATGTACTGCTGATAACATGATACTGTATGGTGGTGTGTTAGTGATCTATTAGTGATCATTCTGTCCCATCATTATTCCTCAGCTGGTGGAAAGAGGCCGGGAAACAAGCGTTGAACAACTTCAGTATTGTCGATCAAACTCATTTAGCGGCCTGAACTCAGCGCTTGTAAATACAACCAAAATGCTTCTGTGTGATGTGCAATATGTTAGCATTTGGGGTCCCATTTTAAACTTTGCCTAGGGCCTCACTTTACCTAAAACCGGCTCTGCCTATAAGTGTACAAAGATATTATACAGTCACCATGTGACAAGTGGGCCTGTGTAACTTCAAATTCCAGGGCTGAATTTTAGTCCAAGTCCGGCCCTGATCCTGCCATAGAGCAAAAACTGTGAAAACATTCCTTGAAAAAAGACACATAAGGTCAATGTCATGGCTTGCAAATAGCCCGGATCTCAATCCAATTGAAAATCTTTGATGGAAGTTGAAGAAAATGGTCCATGACAAGGCTCCAACCTGCAAAGCTGATCTGGCGACAGCTATCAGAGAAAGTTGGAGCCAGATTGATGAAGAGTACTGTTTGATACTCATTAAGTCCATGCCTCAGAGACTGCAAGCTGTTATTAAAGCCAGAGGTGGTGCAACAAAATACTAGTGATGTTTTGGAGTGTTTTTTTGTTTGTTTGTTTTTCATGATTCCATAATTTTTTCCCTATGCTTGGTTAAAAAAAGTAACTGTTACTGACTACCACATTTTTGTTCTGGATTTCTTTTAGTGTTTCTTAAAGCCAGAAAGTTGCCATTTGAAATGACTTTAGTTTTGTGCCATGTCTGTGATCTACTTTTTTTCTGCAATATTAAACAACGGAATGAACATCTTCCAAGGCCAGTGATTCCATAATTTTTGCCAGGGGTTGTAGAACTGGACTTTTTGTAAGAAAGGTATAAGTGCCACTTTTTAATTTACAGTTCCTATAGACTTACATCAGTATTTTGGAATGTCCACAATAATTCATAGGAGACATTCTTTCTGGTGTTCTTGTTTCAAAACATTATTATCATTTATAAATAAATTAATATATTAATATTTCTGAATCACGCCTTCCAGATCACCAGTTGGTGTTGGCCTTCATTACACATTAGGTTCTTCCCAAGATCCTATAATGATGTAATGTATCAGCTATTGATGTGTGCAGACCCAAGCAAAGTTGCTTTCTGCAGTTGACTGACGGTGATTTTGTCAACAATGAGTTATCGTAATAGCTTTGTAAGGTTTTTGGTGATAGACGTCCACCAGTTTGCCGATAACCATTGGTCCCACGGCTGCTTTTTTGTGTTATAGTCTTTGAATTTCCATTTTCAGGTCTTGGTAACTTTTAGGCTCTTTAATTTATTTCCCAATGAGCCTGCTCTCTCTAGGTATTGCTATGCAACAATGTTTCCGTCGGGTGTCAAGGGAGCCAATACTTTATATAGGTAAATATAGTTCTTCTTTGTGGGAAGCTGGTAATGTTCACAAATGTTCCAATGAATCATCACAGAACTATGTTGCTGTTTTTAGTCAGTCTGTGCAATTATTTAAGCAAACTGAGTACATGATCTACTGTTTCTTAGGATTCCTTGCTTAGTCTGACCTTGGCATTATGAGAAGACTTTCAATCCTGACTTTATGGCATTTCTTCAAATGGTCTGTTCTTGTACAGTTATTCAAAGAATCATAGAATGTTAGAGTTGGAAGGAGCCTCCAGGGTCATCGTGTCCAACTCCCTGCTCAATGCAGTATTCACTAAACCATCTCAGACAGATGTCTCTCCAGCCAGACTTCCATTGAAGGAGAACTCACCATCTCTTTTGGCAGACTATTTCACTCATTAATCACCCACACTGTCAAAAAGTTTTTTCTAATATCTAATCTGTATCTTCTCACTTTTCGTTTCATTCCATTGCTTCTCATGTTTCCATGTGCAAATTAGAATAATGATGATCCCTGTACACTGTGATATCCCTTCAGATATTTGTAGACAGCTATTAGATTTCTTGTTTGCAAGCTGAACATTCCCAGATCCTTTAACCTTTTCTCGTAGGACATACATTGCAGTTCCCTCACCATCCTCGTAGCTCTTCTCTGAACTTTTGTCTGTTGGACTCTAAATAAGTCTTGCTTTTTTATTTCAATCAGTGTACTTCACTCAGACAAATTCTATATGATTGCCTCTCTGCATTAAGTACCATATTTGTCAAAGTACTGTTAAATATTGCAGTTTGACAGGGCAGGGGATTCTTGTCTCTTGTTCACTTGTGATGTACAATGTATTTTTAACATCTATTTGCTTTATCTTTGTTTTAGTTGCTAAATTCCTTCAAATCAACTACCCATTCAAACACTATGTGCACTCCATCCATAGTAGTCCCCCTCTCCTCCCTTCTCCTACATACGGCTCTCATGCTCTTCTAATATTCTTAAGACACAAAATCCATCCATTCTCACAGTACGAGAGAAGAGACACTGTCACAAATCACAAATGAACCATCTGGCTTATTTATTTGGTTTCTTTGATGGGACCCTAGCCTAATATATTGGACTAAAAGCCTACACATTTAAAGGGCAGGTAGGACTCAACACTAATTAAAAACAGCCTTAGGCTTATGAGATGAGTGCTGACCAGCACCTTCACACAGATAAAAGCAAGTAAGAACAGGTGCAAGCCTTCTCGTGGCTGGTGGGTTCTCATGAATTTGCCAATTAGTGCGCTAAGTGCCTTAGTTTTTATGTAAATTTTATATAGCGGTAATACAGTTCATGTAGTTAACCCTAGAACGCATGACGTTAAAAATATACATATTAACATATTGGGGGCCTTTTAGGCCCCCATGCACATAATGTAGAAAAACACACTTAAATAACTTTCACAAGTTTATTTCAAAATTGCTCAATAAAATATGAATAGTGGACAAAATTTTAATTATAATTTTTCACAGAAAACACCAAAAAAATCTTTTTTTTCCAAAATTTCACACAAAGACATGAAAACACACAAAAACGCATAGAAATCTATAGCAAACTAGCTGCAGCTACATTTTTATTCTAACTTTATTTTCTATTATATTAGTCTTCCAAATAATTCTGACATGTTATTTTTTCAGACGTTTTGTGCAAATTTTGATAAATATGTTCCAGATATAACTGATAGGGGCTAATTTGTCTGTTTCAAACCTCGCTGCACGAGTTCGCTTATCATCAAAGCGAATGATTCTTCTAATTTCCTCATATCTGCCCACTGACATTGTCGCCTTATAGTGTGGATCAGAAAGTGGGTCCAGAAATAATTCTCGTATTGGAACATCATACGATTTTTGACTCCCTGCCAGCAGTAAAAGTCCAATATATGCATAAAGTTCCTCTTTTGAGATATTTTTCCAGGACTTATTTTTGCAGAAGCGATACGTCTTCATTCTAGGTTTGAACATAATGGGACCTCTTCTGCAATATTGTCAGAAAAATAAGTACAGAATGCATCTTAGGGGTAAAGTAACTGGGACTTCCCACAGGTCCTTGAGCCTGTCTCACAATATTGTGTGTTGGAGTACGTCCGACTAATGTAGGATTACTGTCCCAAAAAACATTCGTTTTGGATGTTCTGCTTATCACTTCTTGAGGATCCACTAGATTCACTTCTTCATCATCAGAAGAATCACTGGATGAGGATGTTTGATTAGCTGGTGGCAGATATTCTTCATCAGACAAAGATAGTTCACTTTCATCATCGCTTTGAAACATAATTGCTTCAATCTCTTGGTCAGTCAGACACTTGGAGGAAGAGTGTGCCATTGCTGACTAGATGTTAGCAAACTAAAAGAAAAAACAATGAACAGAATCAGGGTTGTCCACTCTGCTTGTGTGTGACACACTGTAAGTGTAATGTCCCCCCTTCTTCCTCTCACTCTCAGCAGCTCTTACCTTTTATACTTTTAGGTGGTGTACAATTCTCTGGATTTTTGTGGCTCACAAGCTCTAGCCTTTGCAAGCTTCTTACAAACAGAAACTGAAAATGAATCAGATTTCCTCTCAACAGCTTATCTTATTACAGGTCCTTCGGCAATTAGCTCACAGTGTATACTGTCCTCAGTAATCTATACACAGCTCATTACTGTGTTCCGAAGGACCTGAGGTGATATCATGGCCTTATCACTCCCTCCAAAAATCACATGACATCCTCACATGTTATTATCCACACCCTGGCCCCTCCTCCAGCATTACTGAGTACAAATAACGTAACTTGAGACACAAACACTACTGAGAACATGATAAAAATAGTGGGGGCCTAAAAGGCCCCCTATTCGTACAGATGTAGTTTTCACCAAACAAGCATTGTTACACCATAATGCCTATTAAAAAAATTATATGAACAACTGGATATTATCAACAACGACATACTTGAGGAATACCTGGAGTTTCAAAATTCTAACTAAAGTAATTTTGCAGATAATAGCAACAATGTAAGCATGGGGGCCTAAAAGGCCCCCAATATGCGTTCTAGGGTTAATATTTATTTGCAAACATTTTAGAGCTTACATATTGCCCCTGTTCACATTGTCTTTATTCTGTTCAGAGGTGCTGGTCAGTTATGTGTGTTTTGTATCATTATTGCTCCATCTACCACCCTACCCATTATCATGTTTGTCAGAGGCCACAGACTCAAAATGGCTACCTCAGACTTAGTGGGAGCCATTCCATGTAGCAGATTCCAGAGGAACCCACCTTCACCCTTCAAACCCTGTAATAGATCTGGTTTTACAATTAGTTCCACTGGATTGCTTCCATGGAAGTGTTGCTGGCAGGAGGAGTGAATCAGAGGCTGGAAGTGTTTTCACATAGTGTCAATAACAAGCGTTCATATCAAGGACAAATTCAGAAGGTGAGAAGGTAGTCAAAGTTCAAGCCGAGGTTACAAAACAGGATAAGTCTGGAGCATCAACAGGAGCAAGGACTATGGCTATAGCACAAATAAGCAGAACTTGTTTACTGGCAGTGAAAGTCTGAAATCAGGGGTTTAAATAAGGGTTTAAATAGCACACAGCACCACGCATGGGCACAGATGAAATTAAAAACCAAAGAAATTACTTCATAGCTCCCTGATCCAGCAGCACTAAAAGTCCGAGGAATAAAAGAGAACTGTAGCAGTCAAATGTCACCCACAACAAAGGCGTGGAATTACCCGGCGGCTGAAGCAGAAATAGAAGGGACAGGTACCGGCACAGATGTTACACTCATGCTCTTCGTTTCACTAATGAACTAAGATTAACATTCTCTATAGTTCTCCAGCCCCAGAGTTTTTAGGCAGACACAGTCACCTGACATCCCTACGAGGATGTAAGGCATAGTAGATATTCAACAACTTTCATCTTTTTTCAAAAGACCAAGATTGACCAAATCGTCTGGAGTCCAGTCAACTCTTCCATATTTGTATTTTGAATGTACTTTTTACTGATCATGTGCTTTCCTTCCCCATACTTGATGATATCCAGCTACATAATGCCCATTTATTTATAGGCTTCACCTTTATTGTTCTTAACAATTGGCCCATTTAGCATTTTAGTGTTTGTGGGTCACAGAGTATGTGGATCATATCACATATCACTGGTTTTCCTTTCATTCAAATATTATTTTTCAGAAATAAACTCACAATTGACTCAAATCAGTTTAAAGTTATACCTAAGCTTTTTTGTTCCTTTTAAATTAAACTTCTTTAGCTTGGGAGGCGCATGGTTAAAACAGAGATTTCATTAGATTAAGCTTTTACTGAAAAAACAAGATGACAGGCCAACAATTAATGGGATACCCTTGGATTGCTATGAACAAGAGAAATATATCAAGGCGATTTGAGATGCTATTGTCACATGCTGAGAAGAATGGTAGCGGCTGAGCTTTAGGGTGGCCACTAGTCAGCCAAGGTCATACTGAAGCTGAGGGTAAGGAGAACAATTACAAGTTTAATCAAATGACATTGTTTTACAGGCAATCAGTTTCTGAGCTAGAAGAATACAACATTTCTACTTGATACGACTGATGACTGCTGAGATATCACCGTCAAGGGCTTGAAGCTATCGGTGCAATGATCGAAACAGCTATTTGACCATTGAAGTGCATAGTGGAGCATTTACCCTAACAAAACAATTATTGGAGCATTAAACCAATGGAAGGGGCTATCCGAGCTTTCAGGCATTGGTGTGGCAGCTGAAGCATTTCTGCAGCTATCAGAGCATTGCACTGCTTTCAACCGAGAAATGTTATTGAACCATTTAAGGAACACAGATATGCACTGGTAAAATTATCTCATGCACTGTTTAAATTATATCACGTGCACTGAAATTTAATTTCTCAAGCATTCACCAGCACGCACTTCCATTTTATTTTATATATTTAAAATTTTATTATGGTCTTTAAAGTGCAAATATTATAAAAGATTAGACTAAGGTCTCAGATAATCCACATCAATACTTCACATTTCTGGAATGCCACATAGTAAATGAGCATATATATATATATATATATATATATATATATATATATATTGTTAGGACTGGCGGAACGCACCAAGTACAAGGTGAAATGGAACTAGGTGCGTTCGCAGTCCGAGGTCCACCGTGCAGGTAAAAACCCTGCTGCTAGTAAGACGGACTATATGGCGGTACTACAAGTATACACACACGGGTTAACTACACCCTGCGTGAAGGAAGCGATCCTGTTGCGTCACAGGACCGCGGTACCGCACATAGAGTGTGAGCAAGTAGTCAGCGAACTCAACCCCAGCTAGGATTGAAGTCCGATTAGACACTTGCTGGCACAACACCGCAACTGGGTGTGTAAGGAAACTAAATAAGAATATAAAGGCACAAGAGTGCGTGCGGTGCCGCGCAGACGGACGCCACTAACCACCCAGGCTTGGGTCAGGAAAGCGCAGAGCAAGCGCACGGCGCCGTACAGGCGGACACAGCAACTGGTAGCTGTAATGTGTGTTACGTGCTGTTGGATAAGTCGGGCGCTAGATAGCAAACATACACCTTCCGCGAACAGACATTCAATAGGGAGGGTTATTTAAAGAGCGACTTTCACTCACAACACACACACATATTTACAAGACAATACTAGCGCATGGCCGTGTGGTCATGCGCAGTTTATATAGCTGCAGCACAGGAAACAGCTACAGAAGTTTTGCCCTTTCAGGACCTGCCAAAAGGACCAATGGGATGTGCTGCAGTACCTGAGCATGTGACCCTCGATCTCCAACAGGAGATCTTGCCCTGGGCATGCTCAGTGCGTGCAAATAAGGACTTAGATCCAGAAACGTCCACTCGCCGCTGCCCAGCACTGGCTTCAATGGCAGAAGCAGGAAAAGCAGCAGTAACTCTTCGCACAGAGTCAGACTGAGCGAGACGCTGGGATCGACGTCCCTGCTGAGCAGACTCCACTGCGGCTGGAGGAGAATGGGAGACCGCAGCTGAGACGGATCGAGATTCCCCCTGTGCAGCAGAGGAAACTCGACTCCTAACATATATATCAATACTTTTTCCATGTGTAATTTCACATTATTACATATAACTTAATTTCTGGAGATCTATGGTTTGAGTTCTTTGCCTGTGTGGTTGGATTGGTTGTTGCCAACATCGGGTGAGAACTTCATGCCATTAGTACTTTTAGAAATAGATTTATTTGGAAAATTTTGATAATTGATGAACTATTCAATACTTATTTCACCCACTGTATACTATATGATATATATACATAATAATAAAAATCTTTATTTATATGGCGCCGCCAACATATTCCGTAGTGCTTTACAGTTTAACAGTTTCAAACACAACAGTCATAAGTAACAACATTAGCAATACAATAATTAAAGCAAAATAAGATGACCCTGCTTGTGAGAGGTTACAATTAGGTGGGGGAGATACAAGGTACAGGTGTGTATTTTCAATGATGTATTTACAATGATGGTCCAGCCATCTTCAGGGGGTAGGGGATAGATGGCGATAGTGAATGGGCTACACACACACACACACACACACAAAAATAAAATGACTGTTTAGTGAACGTGATAGGCCACTCTGAACAAATATGTTTTGAGGGAGCACCTAAAACTATGTAAATTGTGGATGGTCCTAATATCTTGGGGTAGAGCATTCCAGAGGATTGCTGCAGCACGGGAGAAGTCGTGGGAGTGGGAGGTGCGGATTAGTGCAGAGGTTAGTCGAAAGTCGCTTGCAGAGAGCAGCGGTCGGTTAGGCCGATAGACAGAAATGAGGGAGGAGATGTAAGAGGGTGCCGCACTGTGGAGAGCTTTGTTCGTGAGAACAAGTACTTTGAATTGTATCCTGGTGAAGAGTGGACACATCTGAATACCGATTAGCTAGATGGACAACCCTGGCTTCTGCATTAAAGGGACACTGTCACCTGAATTTGGAGGGAACAATCTTCAGCCATGGAGGTGGGGTTTTGTGGTGTTTGATTCACCATTTCCTTACCCACTGGCTGCATGCTGGCTGCAATATTGGATTGAAGTTCATTCTCTGTCCTCCATAGTACACGCCTGTGCAAGGCAAGATTACCTTGTGCAGGCATGTACTACGGAGGACAGAGAATGAACTTCAATCCAATATTGCAGCCAGCATGCAGCCAGCGGGTAAGGAAAGGGTGAATCAAACACACAAAAACCCCGCCTCCATGGCTGAAGATTGTTCCCTCCAAATTCAGGTGACAGTGTCCCTTTAAGGATAGACTGGAAATGGGAAAGTCGAGTGAGGGGGCGGCCAATTAATAGAGCGTTACAGTAGTCCAGGCGGGAGTGGATCAAGGGGACAGTGAGGATTTTTGTTGTTTCAATGGAGAGAAAAGAGCGGATTCTAGAGATGTTCTTTAGGTGTAAGCGGCACGAGCGTGCAAGAGATTGTATATGGGATGTGAAGGAGAGATCGGAGTCAAACGTGGTGCCACCCACGGAGAGGGAAATGTCAAATTTAGGTAGGTTAGTAGATGGCAGGAGCAGAAGAAGTTCAGTTTTGGAGAGGTTGAGTTTCAGCTAGAGAGCGGATATGATGTTGGAGACTGCAGACAGACAGTCAGTTGCATAGTACAGCGGGGGTAAGGTCAGGGGATGATGTGTATAGTTGTGTGTCATCAGCATAAAGATGGTACTGAAAGCCAAATCTGCTGATGGTGTGTCCAATTGGGGCCGTGTAGATGGAGACGAGAAGGGGGTCAAGGACTGAGTCCTGAGGTACCCCGACAGTGAGAGGAAGAGGAGATGAAGTGAAGCCAGAGAAAATAACACTGAAGGAGCAGTCATAAAGATAGGAGGAGAACCAGGAGAGAGCAGTGTCCTTAATGCCTCGTGACTGAAGCCTAGATAGTAGAAGAGGGTGGTCAACAGTGTCAAAAGCTGCAGAGAGGTGAGAATAATGAGCATAGAGTGGTGACCATTACATTTTGCTGTCAGAAGGTCATTGGTCACCTTGATGAGTGCAGTTTCTGTTGAATGTAGGGGCGGAAACCGGACTGTGAAGGGTCTAGGAGGGAATGAGTGGAGAGGTAATGGGTAAGGTGGGAGTAGATCAGGCGCTCCAAGAGTTTAGAGATGAAGGGGACATGGGAGACCGGTAGGTAGTTATTTATGCAGGATGGGTCGAGGACGAGTTTCTTTAGTAATGGAGTAATGATAGAGTGTTTGAAGGAGGAAGGGAAAATGCCAGAGGAGAGGGAGAGATTAAAGATTGTAGTTAGGTGAGTTGTGACGACTGGAGAGAGAGACTGGAGGAGATGTGAGGGAATGGGGTCGGTGGTGCATGTAGTCGGACGAGAAGAAGAGAGGAGCTTGGAGGCTTCTTCTGTGATGGGATCGAATGTGGAGAGTGAGCCAGGGGAAATGCAGGGAGGGATGGGAGTCACTGAACTTGGTGATTGGGAGTGGATTTCCTGATGGAGATTGTCTATTTTCTCTATAAAGTTGGAGGCCAGGTCATCAGCACAGATGTCTGTGATAGGGGCTTGTGCTTTTGGCCTGAGGAGGGAGTGAAAGGTGTCAAAAAGTTTCTTGGGGTTGTTGGCTAGTGAGGAGATCAGGGTGGTGAAGTAGGTCTGTTTGGCGAGGTGAAGGGCATAGTTATAGGTCCTTAAAATAAATTTGAAGTGTATGAAGTCTTCTGGTGTGCGTGTTTTCCTCCAAAAACGTTCAGCACACCTAGAGCATCGCTGGAGAAATCGGGTTTGCGATGTGAGCCAGGGCTGTTTCACCCTATGTTTGGAGGTTCTGAGGGTGAGGGGCGCTACTTGGTCAAGGGCGCTTCTAAGACTGTCATTGAAGTGATGTACAGCCAGATCAGGACAGGAAAAAGAAGAGATTGGGGACAATGATGAGTGTAGGGAATCTGAAAGTGTATGAGGGTTAATGGCATGTAGATTTCTGAATGTGCGGTAGGTAGGAGTGTGCTGGGGTGAGCAAGAATTTGTGAGTTTGAAAGAGAGAATGTTGTGGTCAGAGAGGGGAAGCAGTAAGTTATCTAGGTAGGAGATTGAGCAGAGCCGGGCGAAGACCAGGTCAAGGGTGTTACCGTCCTTGTGTGTCTCAGAGGTTGAGAGCTGTGAGAGGCCTAGAGAAGTGGTCAGTGATAGAAGCTGGGATGCAGATGTGGAAGTGGGGCTGTTTATGGGGATGTTGAAGTCTCCCAGGATAAGGGTTAGTAGTTCTGAGGACATGAATTGCGACAGCCAGGCAGAGAAATGGTCCAGGAAGTGGGTGGGTGAGCCTGGGGGCCGGTATATGACCGCTACTCTGAGGGAGAGGGGACGAAAGAGCCTGATGGTGTGGTCCTCAAAAGAAGGGAATGAGAGTGATGGAGCTGGGGGGATGACCTGGAAGGTGCATTATGGGTAGAGAAGTATGCCGACTCCACCACCATGTCTGTTTGTGGGTCTCAGGGAATGCGAGAATTGTAAGCCACCATGGGAAATGGCAGCAGGAGGGACCATGTCAGAATCCTGAATCCAGGTTTCCGTGAGGGCCAGCAGATTCAGAGAGTTTTTCAGAAAGTAATTGTGTAGGAAAGGAAGCTTGTTGCATACAGACCGTGGATTCCAAAGGGCACAATTAAAAGAAGGAGATGAAGGAGTGCAAGTAATATTAGTAAGATTATTAAGGTTTCTATGTGAGGTAGGGTATGGGTGGAGGTTGGTGGATGGTGGACCGGGGTTGGGAGAGATGTCCCCTGAAATCAGTAGGAGTAGGAAGATAAAAAGCAAGTAGTTTTTGGAATTGTATGAAGTTTTTGGTGCAGAGTGTTTGGGCAAGATGGACTGAGGTTTTTCAGGAAGGTGAGAAGTGCATGGGTGCTGTACATGGGAGAGGGAAGGAGAAAGGAGTTGATGTATATGAATCGTGATGGAGGTGGGATTGGTCGGTGAAAGTGGATTGCAAGGGAACATAGGAGGATAGGAATAAAGCACATGGATAGACAGAAGTGCAGAGTGTGGGTTACCTGACTCCTGCCCTGACTAATTGCCATGGAATAACTACTGTATCATGACGCTTAGCTTCATGACGCTTTGCTTCTGGGACGCTTGCGTGCACCCCCACATGCGTGCACCCTTAAGGATGTTTCTAAATTTATAGTCCAGACTGCTGGGGCAGAAGAGATGGATTGTGGGAACTGGTTGAGGATAATTTGGCAGCTGGGGCCAGCACACCAGGGATTTTTTTTTTAGATGATCAAGGACATTCAGCCTGGCAACATCTACTTTGACACATTCCACCAGATAAGGTCTACACTGATCCCAGTCATGTATATGCAACAGTGAGTTTTAAGTACAATGCACCAAATGAATTATACCAATGAATTAGCAGACACATTAAAATATGTTTATAGATGGTAAAGCAGCAGGTGAATATCAAGCACTGCGTTTTAATCACCTGGTCCTGGTGCCGTGTCCCTGGTTCTCCGGCAGCTTCTTCCTGTATTGAGCGGTCACATGGTACCACTCATTACAGTAATGAATATGTGGCTCCACCCCTATGGGAGTGGAGTCGGGTCATATTCATTACTCTAATGAGTGGTACCATGTGACCGCTCACTACAGGAAGAAGTTGCCGGCGCCGGGGAACCAGGAACACCACGCCAGGAGCAGTGAGTATTATTACACAGCTGCCACTCCCCCTCCCTAGCCGACCCCTGAGTATGACTCGAGTATAAGCCGAGAGGGGCAATTTCAGCTTAAAAAAAGGGGCTGAAATTCTCGGCTTATACTCGAGTTTATACTGTACCATGATGATTTTAGCCTGATAACATGCAGAAAAAGTTGACGCAAATGGGTTTGAATGGCTACTAAAGGTAACATCATCACCTGTGACCTGTTTGCTTGTAATCAGTGTGTGTGCATAAAAGCTGAGTAAATTTCTGGGATCCAGACAGACTCTTGAACCATTCATCCAGCAACTGACTTTTCTGGATTGTGAGACATGGGGAAAAAAAGAATTGTCAATGGATCTACGAGAAAACTGTATAAAACAGGAAAGGGATACAAAAAGATATCTAAGGAATTGATAATGTCAGTCAGCAGCATTCAAACGAGGATAAACAAATGGAAATTCAGGGTCTCTGTAAAATCAAAACCACGGTCAGGTAGACCAACAAAAATGTTGTTCACAACTGCCAGGAAAATTGTTCAGGATGCAAAGAAAAACTCACAAATAACATCAGCTGAAATACAGGACTCTCTGAAAACTAGCAGTGTGGCTGTTTCAAGATGCACAATAAGGAGGCACTTGAAGAAAAATGGTCTGCATGGTCGAGTCCCCATAAGAAAGCCATTACTGCGCAAGTGCCACAGAGTATCTCACCCACAATACGCAAAACAGCACAGAGGCAAGTTTCATAATTTCTGGAACAAGGTAATTTGAGTGATGAGACCAAAATTGAACTTTTTGGCCACAACTATAAACATTACATTTCGAGAGAGGTCAAAAAGGCCTATTATGAAAGGAACACCATTCCTACTCTAATGCACAGATGTGGATTGCTGATATTTTTGGGAAGTGTGAGCTACAAAGGCACAGGAAACTTGGTCAATGTTGAAGGAATGATGTATGCAGCACATTATCAACAAATACTGTAGGCAATTTTGCACTCATCAGCCTGGAAGCTGCGCATGGGACGTACTTGGACATTCCAACATGGCAACGATCCAAAACACAAGGCCAAGCCGATCTGTCATTGGCTACAGCAGAACAAAGTGAAGACTCTGGAGTGACTATCTCAGTCCCCTGACTTCAGTATCATTGAGCCACTTTGGAGAGATCTCAAGTGCGCAGGTCATGCTAGACAGCACAGGAATTTACAAGAACTAGAGGCTTTTGCCAAGAAGAGTGGGCAGCTTTACCATCTGAGAAAATAAAGAACCTCATCCACAGCTACCACAAAAGACTTCAAGCTGTAATTGATGTTAGAGGGGGCAATACACGGTATTAAGAAATGGGGTATGCAAACTTTTGCTCAGGGTCATTTGGATGTTTTGGGTTGTCATTATGATTTCAAAAGAGAAAACAACAGTAGTATGACAATAAATGGCTTCACCCATCACTAACCATGAGTGGAGAAAAAGTTTTGGTGTTGCAATGCTGCATCATTTATATAATGTTCTACTGTATATCTGTATGTCTA
The DNA here is from genome assembly GCF_032444005.1 of Ranitomeya imitator. Classification (NCBI taxonomy): domain Eukaryota; kingdom Metazoa; phylum Chordata; class Amphibia; order Anura; family Dendrobatidae; genus Ranitomeya; species Ranitomeya imitator. Next base: position 68,274,392 of record NC_091285.1, on the reverse strand, counting down.
TGAGTTAATATCTAAAAATTAATGATATGCTTACATAATGAATTTTATTAAGAGAATACAGTGTATCTACATGTGCAGAATTATTGGCTAGCTATTAGATTTATTATGCATCAAAGTGAAAAACATAAATTTTCCCATCTCAGTTGTTTATTTTCATCTGTTAAAGTGAGAATAACCAAACAACTCAAAATGTACAAAAATACATTTCTGAAAAGCTCTCACTGACCAATATAGCCACCATACTTTTCAATAACAGTCATAAGTCTTCCATCCAAGGAGTCTGTCAGTTTGTTAATCTGTTGATCAATTTTTGGGGCCTCACCACCCATAGCCCACAGACACTGTTCAGAGAGGTGACTATTTTTCTTTCTGTACATCGAATTTTGAGGGAAAATTCTCTGAAATTGACTATTTCAAATTTAAAAAATACGCTAATTTCTATTTCAGCCAATAACCATACAAGTTTATGCAGCTTGGATTGGAAAATCTGCATTAAAATTATATTGAAGTTAGGACCATTCCAAATTTGGGAACACCTTGATGCCGGTGGGATGGCTTTTACGCTTTTTTGGAACAAAAATGGTGTTTACAAAGTACTCAATGTTATCTATATGCACTAATACTTTTACTCATTTACTCACCACAGGGTATTTTTTCATTTTTTTCTGTCTTAGATTTTGTCTGCTTAATGGTTAGTGTGAACATGCTCCTTTTTTGCATGCATATGAACTTAAACTCTAGTTCATTATTTTAGATTTAGTTTTAGGTTTCTGCATTTAGTGCAAGTAAGGGTGTCACCTCTCTTCCTTTGAGGGGGATATTACATCTAAAAAGCTCTCCACTAGCTGTGTGTCCATGTTTGTGACCCAGTCTTGCTCAACCCTTATTCACACTGACGACACTATGACACATGGTAAGGTTATAATACAGTTGTGAACAAAAGTATTGACACCCCTGCAATTCTGTCAGATAATACTCAGTTTCTTCCTGAAAATGATTGCAAACACAAATTCTTTGGTATTATCTTCATTTAATTTGTCTTTAATGAAAAAACACAAAAGAGAATGAAGAAAAAGCAAAACATTGATCATTTCACACAAAACTCCAAAAATGGGCCAGACAAAAGTATTGGCACCCTCAACCTAATACTTGGTTGCACAACCTTTAGCCAATAGAACTGCGACCAACCGCTTCCGGTAACCATCAATGAGTTTCTTACAATGCTCTGCTGGAATTTTAGACCATTCTTCTTTGGCAAACTGCTCCAGGTCCTTGATATTTGAAGGGTGCCTTCTCCAAACTGCCATTTTTAGATCTCTCCACAGGTGTTCTATGGGATTCAGGTCTGGACTCATTGCTGGCCACCTTAGAAGTCTCCAGTGCTTTCTCTCAAACAATTTTCTAGTGCTTTTTGAAGTGTGTTTTGGGTCATTGTCCTGCTGGAAGACCCATGACCTCTGAGGGAGACCCAGCTTTCTCACTCTGGGCCCTACATTATGCTGCAAAATGTGTTGGTAGTCTTCAGACTTCATAATGCCATGCACACGGTCAAGCAGTCCAGTGCAAGAGGCAGCAAAGCAACCCCAAAACATCAGGGAACCCTCGCCATGTTTGACTGTAGGGACCGTGTTCTTTTCTTTGAATGCCTCTTTTATTCTCATGTAAACTCTATGTTGATGTTTTTGCCCAAAAAGCTCTACTTTTGTCTCATCTGACCAGAGAACATTCTTCCAAAACATTTTAGGCTTTTTCAGGTAAGTTTTGGCAAACTCCAGCCTGGCTTTTTTATGTCTCGGGGGTAAGAAGTGGGGTCATCCTGGGTCTCCTACCATACAGTCCCATTTCATTCAGACACCGACCGATAGTACGGGTTGACACTGTTGTACCCTCGGACTGCAAGGCAGCTTGAACTGGTTTGGATGTTAGTCGAGGTTCTTTATCCAACATCCACACAATCTTGCGTTGAAATCTCTTGTCAATTTTTCTTTTCTGTCCACATCTAGGGAGGTTAGCCATAGTGCCATGGGCTTTAAACTTCTTGATGACACTGCAAACGGTAGACACAGGAACATTAAGGTCTTTGGAGATGGACTTGTAGCCTTGAGATTGCTCATGCTTCCTCACAATTTGGTTTCTCAAGTACTCAGACAGTTCTTTGGTCTTCTTTCTTTTCTCCATGCTCAATGTGGTACACACAAGGACACAGGACAGAGGTTGAGTAAACTTTAATCCATGTCAACTTGCTGCAAGTGTGATTTAGTTATTGCCAACACCTGTTAGGTGCCATAGGTAAGTTACAGGTGCTGTTAATTACACAAATTAGAGAAGCATCACATGATTTTTCGAACAGTGCCAATACTTTTTTCCACCCCTTTTTTATGTTTTTTCATTTAAGACAAATTAAATGAAGATAATAATAACAAAGAATTTGTGTTTGCAATCATTTTCAGGAAGAAACTGAGTATTATCTGACTGAATTGCAGGGGTGTCAATACTTTTGGCCACAACTGTATAAGCGGTTAGGACCATCCCGATTTGGGTAGACCTTAAAGTTGGCGGGATGCCTTTTACTCTTTTCTTGCTCAAAAATGATGTTTACTAAGTACCCCATGTTATTTATATGCAGTACTGCTTTTACTTATTTACTTACAGCAGGGTATTTGTTCATTTTGTTTCTGTATTGTTTTTTCTTTTATATTGGCAAAGTAGTCACTTGCCTAATGTACACACAATGTATTCTATATAAGCGCTGTTATAATAATACAGCACATATATTACTGTATATGACACAGTGGGTAGTGTGAATAAGAACATAAGAGAACAATTCTACCATATTTTCTGCTTTAAGCTTTTATGCAGGAGCAAAGCAACCATGTATAGCAGTAAGTGTGCAGCTGAATATGAATAATGTGAGTAAAATTCTAGTAAGGTAATAAACCGTATGTACTCATGTATAGGGTTGAGCGAAACGGGTCGAACATTTTCAAAAGTCGCCGACTTTTGGCTAAGTCGGGGTTTCATGAAACCCGATCCGACCCCTGTGCGGGGTCGGCCATGCGGTACGCGACTTTCGCGCCAAAGTCGCGTTTCAATGACGCGAAAAGCGCCATTTCTCAGCCAATGAAGGTAAACGCAGAGTGTGGGCAGCGTGATGACATAGGTCCTGGTCCCCACCATCTTAGAGAAGGGCATTGCAGTGATTGGCTTGCTGTCTGCGACGTCACAGGGGCTATAAAGAGGCGTTCCCGCCGACCGCCATCTTACTGCTGCTGATCTGAGCTTAGGGAGAGGTTGCTGCCGCTTTGTCAGAAGCAGGGATAGCGTTAGGCAGGGTCCATTAACCACAAAACCGCTTGTGCTGCAGCGATTTGCACTGTCCAACACCACCCTCGGTGTGCAGGGACAGTGGAAGTTTTTTTTTTTTTTTTCCCCTCAGCGCTGTAGCTCATTGGGCTGCCCTAGAAGGCTCCCTGATAGCTGCATTGCTGTGTGTACGCCGCTGTGCAAACCAACTGCTTTTTTCAAAGCACAAATCCTCTTGTTCCTTCCTTTCTGCACAGCTATCTTTTTTGTTTGTCCACACTTTTTATTTGATTTGTGCATCAGTCCACTCCTTATTGCTGCCTGCCATACCTGGCTGAGATTACTGCAGGCAGGGAGATAGTAGGTGCCTGCCATACCTGGCTGAGATTACTGCAGGCAGGGAGATAGTAATTGTAGGACATTCCCTGTTTTTTTTTTTTTTGGTGGGAGATTAAGATTGGCAATTTGGCATTTCTGCTAGAGTGCCATCCCTGTGTGTGCCATCTCTCTCACATAGTGGGCCATAGAAAGCCTTTTCATTTTTCTGTATTTTTTTTTGTGGGGTGTATAAATTCTCCCTGATAAAAATACAGTGGGAGATTAATATTGGCCTTTGGGCTTGTGTGCCAGTCCTGAGTGTGCCATCTCTCTCACAAATAGTGGGCCATAGAAAGCCTATTTTATTTTTTTTTGGGTTTTATAAATTCTCCCTGAAAAAAAGGGAGATTAATATTGGCCTCTGGGCTTGTGTGCCAGTCCTGAGCGTGCCATCTGTGCCAGCCCTGAGCGTGCCATCTCTCTCACAAATAGTGGGCCATAGAAAGCCTATTTAATTTTTTTTTTGGTTTTATAAATTCTCCCTGAAAAAAAGGGAGATTAATATTGGCCTCTGGGCTTGTGTGCCAGTTGTGAGCGTGCCATCTGTGCCAGTCCTGAGCGTGCCATCTCTCTCACAAATAGTGGGCCATAGAAAGCCTATTTAATTTTTTTTTTTGGTTTTATAAATTTTCCCTGAAAAAAGGGAGATTAATATTGGCCTCTGGGCTTGTGTGCCAGTTGTGAGCGTGCCATCTGTGCCAGCCCTGAGCGTGCCATCTCTCTCACAAATAGTGGGCCATAGAAAGCCTATTTAATTTTTTTTTTTGGTTTTATAAATTCTCCCTGAAAAAAAGGGAGATTAATATTGGCCTCTGGGGTTGTGTGCCAGTTGTGAGCGTGCCATCTGTGCCAGTCCTGAGCGTGCCATCTCTCTCACAAATAGTGGGCCATAGAAAGCCTATTTAATTTTTTTTTTGGTTTTATAAATTTTCCCTGAAAAAAGGGAGATTAATATTTGCCTCTGGGCTTGTGTGCCAGTTGTGAGCGTGCCATCTGTGCCAGTCCTGAGCGTGCCATCTCTCTCACAAATAGTGGGCCATAGAAAGCCTATTTAATTTTTTTTTTGGTTTTATAAATTTTCCCTGAAAAAAGGGAGATTAATATTGGCCTCTGGGCTTGTGTGCCAGTTGTGAGCGTGCCATCTGTGCCAGTCCTGAGCGTGCCATTTCTCTCACAAATAGTGGGCCATAGAAAGCCTATTTAATTTTTTTTTTGGTTTTATAAATTCTCCCTGAAAAAAAGGGAGATTAATATTGGCCTCTGGGCTTGTGTGCCAGTTGTGAGCGTGCCATCTGTGCCAGTCCTGAGCGTGCCATCTCTCTCACAAATAGTGGGCCATAGAAAGCCTATTTAAATATTTTTTTGGTTTTATAAATTCTCCCAGAAAAAAAGGGAGATTAATATTGGCCTCTGGGCTTCTGTGCCAGTCCTGAGCGTGCCATCTGTGCCAGTCCTGAGCGTCCCATCTCTCTCACAAATAGTGGGCCATAGAAAGCCTATTTTTTTTTTTTTTTTGGGTTTTAGAAATTCTCCCTGAAAAAAAAAGGGAGATTAATATTGCCCTTTGGGCTTGTGTGCCAGTACTAAGCGTGCCATCTCTCTCTCTCTCTCAGTCAGTGGGCCATAGAACGCCTATTTTTGGTTTTATTTGTTTTCTAAATTCTCCCTGAAAAAATCATTTTATTTTATTTGGTTTCTAAATTCTTCCTGATAAAATCATATTTTTTTATTATTTTTTTTTCTAAAGTCTCCCTGAAAAAAACAAAACAAAAAAAAAAACAAACAAAAAAAACAGTGGGGGATTAATATTGGCCTTTCTGCTTGTGTGCCAGTCTTGACTCCTGTGTGCGTCATCTCTCACTCAGTGGGCCATAGAACGCCTATTTTTTGTTTTATTAGTTTTATAAATTCTCCCTGAAAAAATCATTTTATTTTATTTGGTTTCTAAATTCTTCCTGATAAAATCATATTTTTTTTATTATTTTTTTTTCTAAAGTCTCCCTGAAAAAAAAAAAAAAAAAAAAAAAACAGTGGGAGATTAATATTGGCCTTTCTGCTTGTGTGCCAGTCTTGACTCCTGTGTGCGTCATCTCTCAGTCAGTGGGCCATAGAACGCCTATTTTTGGTTTTATTTGTTTTATAAATTCTCCCTGAAAAAATCATTTTATTTTATTTGGTTTCTAAATTCTTCCTGATAAAATCATATTTTTTTTATTATTTTTTTTTCTAAAGTCTCCCTGAAAAAAAAAAAAAAAAAACAACCAAAAAAAACAGTGGGAGATTAATATTGGCCTTTCTGCTTGTGTGCCAGTCTTGACTCCTGGGTGTGCCATCTCTCTCTCTCTCTCTCTCTCTCTCCAATTGTGGTCCATAGAAAGCCTATATTTTTTTTCCTTGATTTGGGTTCCAAAATCTACCAGAGAAAATAACTACATCAATCATTGGTAGAAAAATATTGGCCTCTGAGCTTGTGTGCCACTCCTGACTCCTGTGTGCGTCATCTCTCAGTCAGTGGGCCATAGAACGCCTATTTTTGTTTTTATTTGTTTTATAAATTCTCCCTGAAAAAATCATTTTATTTTATTTGGTTTCTAAATTCTTCCTGATAAAATCATATTTTTTTTATTATTTTTTTTTCTAAAGTCTCCCTGAGAAAAAAAAAACAAACAAAAAAAAAAAAAACCCCCCAAAAAATGGGAGATTAATATTGGCCTTTCTGCTTGTGTGCCAGTCTTGACTCCTGGGTGTGCCATCTCTCTCTCTCTCTCTCTCTCTCTCTCTCTCTCTCTCTCTCCAATTGTGGTCCATAGAAAGCCTATATTTTTTTTCCTTGATTTGGGTTCCAAAATCTACCAGAGAAAATAACTCCATCAATCATTGGTAGAAAAATATTGGCCTCTGGGCTTGTGTGCCACTCCTGATTCCTGTGTGCGTCATCTCTCACTCAGTGGCCCATAGAAAGCATATAGTTTGTTACATTTGTTTTCTAAATTCTCCCTGCAAAAATCTATTTTTTTTTTTTGGGGGGTTTCTAAAGTGTTCCTGAAAAAAATAAAAATAAAAAAAAAATAATAGTGTGACATTAATATTAACATTTGTGCTTCAGTGACAGTCCTGCGTGTGGGGCATCTCTCTAATTTGCAGCCACCAAAAACAGAGTGTGTAACATTGGGCCTGATTTTCGCTGTGGTCTCACCAACCTGTAAAGGGGTAGCTAAATCATACTGAAGTTATAGCTCACCGTGTAAGTTGTGTGACTGCAACAAATAACGTTAGTTTGGTTACGTTTTTAAAACAATGAGGAAGTCTAGTGGAAGAGGTCGTGGCCGGGGGCGTTCATTGTCAGCTGGTAATGAGGGTAGTGGTAGTGGTGGAGCATCAGGTGGTCGTGGGGAAAAAAATATTGCACCTAAGTCTGGAGCTGTGGAGCCAGGTTCGTCGTCCGGCTACACAAGGCCTCGAACGCTCCCTTTTCTGGGATTAGGAAAACCGCTTTTAAAGCCGGAGCAGCAAGAGCAAGTTTTGGCTTATCTTGCTGACTCAGCCTCTAGCTCTTTTGCCTCCTCTCGTGAAACTGGTAAAAGTAAAAGCAGCGCGTCGTTAGTGGATGTTCACGGTCAGGGACAAGTCACTTCCTTGTCCTCTTCAGCAAAAACAACAACAGAGAAGAATGCAGCAGGCGACACAACGGGTTACTCCATGGAGCTCTTTACACATACCGTCCCTGGCTTAGAAAGTGAAGCAGTTAACAGTCCATGCCCATTACAAGTTGAATCTGACATGGAGTGCACTGACGCACAGCCACAGCCAGACTACTATGCTGGTCCTTTGACTCAGACCACAACATTGCCCTCGCAGGGTGCTGATCAAGAATCAGACCCTGATGAGACTATGTTGCCCCATCACGAACGCTATACCACCAAACGACACGGTGACACAGACGAAGTTGCGCAGGAGGTACAAGAAGAGTTATTAGATGACCCAGTTCTTGACCCCGATTGGCAGCCATTGGGGGAACAGGGTGCAGGCGGCAGCAGTTCTGAAGCAGAGGAGGAGGAGGGGCCGCAGCAGGCATCAACATCGCCACAGGTTCCATCTGCCGGGCCCGTATCTTGCCCAAAACGAGTGGCAAAGCCAAAACCTGGTGGAGGACAGCGTGGCCATCCGGTTAAAGCTCAGTCTGCAATGCCTGAAAAGGTATCCGATGCTAGAAAGAGTGCAGTCTGGCATTTTTTTAAACAACATCCAATTGATCAGCGCAAAGTCATCTGTCAAAAATGTTCTACTTCCTTAAGCAGAGGTCAGAATCTGAAAAGTCTCAATACTAGTTGCATGCATAGACATTTAACCACCATGCATTTGAAAGCTTGGACTAACTACCAAACGTCCCTTAAGGTTGTTGCACCCTCGGCCAATGAAGCTAGTCATCAACGCAACATCCCTTCCGGCAGTGTAGGACCACCATTTAGCGCACCACCTGCTGTATCTGTGCAGGTATCTTTGCCAGGCCAAAGCAGTCAGGGTCAGGGAATCACCAGTTTCGTAGTAGGAAACACTGCATCTAGGGCACCGGCGGCAACAATACCATCTCCCACCGTCTCTCAGTCTGCCATGTCCACCGGCACCCCCGCTAGTTCCACGATCTCCAGCTCTCCAGTCCAGCTCACCCTACATGAGACTATGGTTAGAAAAAGGAAATAAATAGCCTCGCATCCGCGTACACAGGGTTTGAACGCCCACATAGCTAGACTAATCTCGTTAGAGATGATGCCCTACCGGTTAGTTGAAAGCGAAGCTTTCAAAGACCTGATGGACTACGCTGTACCACGCTACGAGCTACCCAGTCGACACTTTTTTTCCAGAAAAGCCATCCCAGCCCTCCACCAGCATGTTAAAGAGCGCATCGTCCATGCACTCAGGCAATCTGTGAGCACAAAGGTGCACCTGACAACAGATGCATGGACCAGTAGGCATGGCCAGGGACGTTACGTGTCCATCACGGCACACTGGGTAAATGTGGTGGATTCAGGGTCCACAGGGGACAGCAAGTTTGGGACAGTTCTGCCTAGCCCACGGTCTAGTAAACAGTTGTCTGTAGCCGTTCTCACCCCCTCCTCCTCCTCCTCCTCCTCGTCCTCCTGCAGAAGCAAGAGCTCGTCCACAGACCGCAGTCGCACAAACACTCCATCCGCACCTGCCACTGTTGCACACCAGGTCTCCCATTATGGGGCAGCTACTGGCAAACGTCAGCAGGCTGTATTGGCTATGAAGTGTTTGGGCGACAATAGACACACCGCGGAAGTTCTGTCCGAGTTCTTGCAGCAAGAAACGCAGTCGTGGCTGGGCACTGTAGATCTTGAGGCAGGCAAGGTAGTGAGTGATAACGGAAGGAATTTCATGGCTGCCATCTCCCTTTCCCAACTGAAACACATTCCTTGCCTGGCTCACACCTTAAACCTGGTGGTGCAGTGCTTCCTGAAAAGTTATCCGGGGTTATCCGACCTGCTCCTCAAAGTGCGTGGACTTTGCGCACATATCCGCCGTTCGCCTGTACACTCCAGCCGTATGCAGACCTATCAGCGTTCTTTGAACCTTCCCCAGCATCGCCTAATCATAGACGTTGCAACAAGGTGGAACTCAACACTGCACATGCTTCAGAGACTGTGCGAACAGAGGCGGGCTGTTATGTTTTTGTGGGAGGATACACATACACGGGCAGGCAGTAGGATGGCAGACATGGAGTTGTCAGGTGTGCAGTGGTCGAAGATTCAAGACATGTGTCAAGTCCTTCAGTGTTTTGAGGAATGCACACGGCTGGTTAGTGCAGACAACGCCATAATAAGCATGAGCATCCCCCTAATGCGTCTGCTGATGCAAAGTTTGACGCACATAAAGGATCAGGCGTCTGCACCAGAGGAAGAGGAAAGCCTTGATGACAGTCAGCGATTGTCTGGTCAGGGCAGTGTACATGACGAGGTACCGGGCGAAGAGGAGGTGGAGGATGAGGAGGATGATGGGGATGAGTATATTTTTAATGAGGAAGCTTTCCCGGGGGCACGGGAAATTGGTGGCGTGGCAAGGCCGGGTTCTGGTTTTTTGAGGGACACAAGTGACGTAGATTTGCCTGCAACTGCCCCTCAACCAAGCACAACCGCAGATTTGACAACGGGAACTTTGGCCCACATGGCGGATTATGCCTTGCGTATCCTCAAAAGGGACACACGCATTACAAAAATGATGAACGATGACGATTACTGGTTGGCCTGCCTCCTTGATCCTCGCTATAAAGGCAAATTGCAAAATATTATGCCACATGAGAACTTGGAACTAATATTAGCAACAAAACAATCAACTCTTGTTGACCGTTTGCTTCTGGCATTCCCTGCACACAGCGCCCGTGATCGTTCTCACACGAGCTCCAGGGGCCAGCAGACCAGAGGTGTTAGAGGGGCAGAAATCAGAAGTGGCGTTGGCCAGAGGGGTTTTCTGACCAGGTTGTGGAGTGATTTTTCTATGACCGCAGACAGGACAGGTACTGCAGCATCAATTCAAAGTGACAGGAGACAACATTTGTCCAGTATGGTTACAAACTATTTTTCATCCCTTATCGACGTTCTCCCTCAACCGTCATTCCCATTTGATTACTGGGCATCCAAATTAGACACCTGGCCAGAATTGGCAGAATATGCATTGCAGGAGCTTGCTTGCCCGGCAGCTAGTGTCCTATCAGAAAGAGTATTCAGTGCTGCAGGTTCAATACTAACAGAAAAAAGGACTCGTCTGGCTACCCAAAATGTAGATGATCTAACCTTCATTAAAATGAACCACAACTGGATTTCAAAATCTTTTGCCCCACCCTGCCCGGCTGACACCTAGCTTTCCTATGAAAAGGTCTTGCCTGTGGACTATTCTGAATGACTTTTCCAATCTCGTAATTTTCTTCACCTGATTGTCCAGCATACGACATGTTTCCACCTCACGAAATGGCCAAACTCCCCACACGGGGCCGTGCTATCGCCACTTTGCGCTTGGACCCTTGAGAGTGCTGTTTGTCTGAAGAGGTGGGTGTGGCCGCTTTTGGTCGACGGCACTGCCACTGGGTCCCTCATAGTACAATAAAGTGTCTCTGGCGGTGGTGGTGCGCACCCAACGTCAGACACACCGTTGTAATATGAGGGGCCCTGTGCCTGTACCGCCGGCCACAAGACAGTTCCCCCCCCAGCTCAAACAGTGCTCTACCACTAGCAAAATTATCTCTCACAGCTTCACCAATGTGTAGTCTAGGCGCTGACATCCTTCAATGCCTGGCACTGACAATACCATTGTTTTGACATTTTTGTTATGTTAGGCCTTCGAAGCCTGTCTGCGGTCCCTTCTTTCTACAACTACTACACTGACCAGGCCACTGCTGGCCGTGTTACCCTGGAACCAATTTAAAAGTGCCTACAGTCAGCCCAATTTTGTTATGTTAGGCCTTCGAAGACTGTCTGCCGTCACTCCTTCCACTAGACTTCCACTGACCATACACTGCTGGCCGTGTTACCCTGGAACCAATTTAAAAGTGCCTACAGCCAGCCCTATGTTATTATGTTAGGCCTTCGAAGCCTGTCTGCGTCCCGTTCTTTCAACTACAACTACACTGACCAGGCCACTGATGGCCGTGTTCCCCTGGAACCAATTTTAACTTGCCTACAGCCAGCCCAATGTTAGGCCTTTGATGCCTGTCTGCCGTCACTCCTTCCACTAGGCCTCCACTGACCTGTCTATTGCTGCCCGTGTACCCCTTGAACCAACATCATTAAATATAAAAAAAATTAATTTGATTATAAAAAATAAGATCGTGTTGAGATCTCAAATGCAGACATTTTAACAATCAAAACAAACACACAACAAATATCTGGAACTGTACTACAAAGGTCCAACAGCTACAATTTCTTTCTCCTGCAAGAAGTTAACTGAAAGTTTTTTGGAGTTGTTAACACAGATATGGCATCCACCGAGTGTTGTCCTGTCGCGTCTCCTTTAAATTATTTCCAATAAGATGTTAAACTATTAATTTAATAAAATCAATAATTAAAAAAATAATTTAGTAAGTCAAAAGCACATTGCAAATAAACATTAATTACAAATCAAGAAGCATGGCGCGTCCGAGGGTGAGTAGATACCGAATAAGAATATAATCACCCTCGGACGCGCAATGCTTATTTACAACAGCCTTCCTTCCTAAGAATCAGCCCTTCCGTGGTGTAGAGAGAGGTTGTGTTACACTCCAAGGTGTTCCCCAGGTTGCCTTTCCTGAGCTTCGATCTTCCGGCTCTCGTTTAGTAGCTGTTGGAAACTACGCTGCATTAGGCCTACTAATTGTGTATGGGTGAAACAGTGGCGCATCTGCGGTCCCTCCTTCCACTAGGCCTCCACTGACCTGTCTACTGCGGCCCGTGTACCCCTTGAACCAACCTAATAAAATATTTAAAAAATTAATTTGATTATAAAAAATAAGATCGTGTTGAGATCTCAAATGCAGACATTTTAACAATCAAAACAAACACACAACAAATATCTGGAACTGTACTACAAAGGTCCAACAGCTACAATTTCTTTCTCCTGCAAGAAGTTAACTGAAAGTTTTTTGGAGTTGTTAACACAGATATGGCATCCACCGAGTGTTGTCCTGTCGCGTCTCCTTTAAATTATTTCCAATAAGATGTTAAACTATTAATTTAATAAAATCAATAATTAAAAAAATAATTGAGTAAGTCAAAAGCACATTGCAAATAAACATTAATTACAAATCAAGAAGCATGGCGCGTCCGAGGGTGAGTAGATACCGAATAAGAATATAATCACCCTCGGACGCGCAATGCTTATTTACAACAGCCTTCCTTCCTAAGAATCAGCCCTTTCGTGGTGTAGAGAGAGGTTGTGTTACACTCCAAGGTGTTCCCCGGGTTGCCTTTCATGAGCTTCGATCTTCCGGCTCTCGTTTAGTAGTTGGTGGAAACTACGCTGCATTAGGCCTACAAATTTGGTATGGGGTGTAGAGACAGGTTGTGTTACACTCCAAGGTTTTCACCAGGTTGCCTTTCCTGAGCTTCTATCTTCAGGCTCTCATTAAATTGTGGTTAAATGGAACAACTGCATTTGGCGTACTAGTTGGTTTGGGGCCTACTATCGGTGTCTGCCACTCCTTGCTGTTCTCCTGGTTTCCTGTCCTGAAATTCCATTTTCAGCCTCTCGTTAAGTAGTTGTTAATGTTAGACTGCATTTGGCCTACTAGTTGGGTTGGGGCCTACTATCGGTGTCTGCCACTCCTTGCTGTTCTCCTCCACTGAACAAAGCTGTGCCGCCTGTTTACTACGGTTGCCAATTTTGAACTGCATTTCGACTACTTACTGATTTGGCCCTACTCTCTGTGTCAGCCTCTCATTCCAGTTGTCCTCCACTGCAATGCCCCCTGGTTATTCCTGTGTTACCAATTTTGAACTGCATTTAGCCCACTTTCTTCTTTGGGCCTATATCTGTGTTTCCACTTCATCGTGCCCATTGCCCAGCCAGTGATAGATGAGTCTGCTGGTACATTGACCCATAACGCAACATTCCCCGTGCACGCTACACAACAACATTGTGACCCTGCTGAAAGTCAGGTTGCTCTTCCCGCATACCATACCACCTTACACGGGGACAAAGAGGAAGGTGCAGATGAAAGTGCAGGTTCCTTCATCAGGTGGGGGGAGGAATACTAGTTGGCGACGTCACTGGCACAGGGCCTCTCATAGTACGCAAAAGTGTTGCTGCCGGTGGGAGGCGCCCCCGCCGTGCAAACACACCGCTGTACTTTGAGGGGCCCTGTGCCAGTGCCAATGCCAACGAGTGGGCCCCCCCTGCTTGCTCAGGTTCACAGCACTTGCAAAGTTGAAATACTTACCTCTCCCTGCTCCACTGCCGTGACGTGGTCCAGATTTCCTGGGCCCACTAATTACTTGAACCAGCCCTACCCCCCACAACTTTAGCCAAATGACCCCCAATTTCAAATGCCTTCCAATTATTATAAGGTAAATTACGCTTGACAAGCTTCATTAAGAAGAATGGATGGTTTTGACATTAAAATGGGCATTCTAGGTGTTTTCCTGGCCCCCACTCACTGCCGACTATGCTGCCCCATTGACTTGCATTGGGTTTCGTGTTTCGGTCGATCCCGACTTTACGTCATAATCGGCCGATTTCACTCGACCCGACTTTGGACATAGTCGGGTTTCGCAAAACCCGGCTCGACTCTAAAAAGGTCAAGGTCGCTCAACTCTACTCATGTATAAGCCGAGTTTTTCAGCACATTGTTTTGTGCTGAAAATGCCCCCTCAGCTTATACCCATGTCATTGTCCCAGAAGCTAGTGGGGGAGGGGGAGCGGAGGAGCAGTGGGTCACAGGAGGCAGGAGCCGGTGGCTGAGGCTGTAACTGTGCCTGCTGCAAATATTCACTGCACTGGTGTAGAAGGGAAGTACCCCAAAAGGTACATCTTTACATAGAGATGTGTATAGTGATATATAATTGCACCACATGTGCTCAGTAGGCCCCCTCCTCCACCTTGTTCATTCAGGATTGAGGGGATGTACCTTTGCCAGTGGACAGTAGACTTGTGACCTCATCCCCACACACCTGGGGCTGAACACACCTCTTTTTGGCTGGACATAAAAGGGACAACACATGTGCTTGGATCCCTCTTTTGCCTCTCTGGCTTGCTGGGAAGATCATGGAACCACATGATGGATATGTATACTCTGTATCCCCTTTTCTTACTAGGCCTTGTAACCTCTTAGGCCTTAGGGTTAGCAAGCTATAGATTGGGAGGACTGATATTTTATGTTTGATTTGGGTAATCGGGCAGTTAATTGTGGGTTTTTATATTGTGGTGATATTGTTGTGATATTACTGGACATTGTGGGTTATTACTGTGTGATACTGTTGGGATATCACTGTATACTGGAGTGATATTACTGTATTAGAGTTGTAAAATCCATATATTTGTATATATATATATATATATATATATATATATTTATAGTCACCAGCTTGGGTATAAATATATATGTATGTTATAGACTGCAGACTTGTGTGGGTATAACAAATATCCTTATTGTTATCCTTTATTGTTACGCTTCTTTGTCTCAGATAGTATACAGTTTATGGAAAAGATAACGTTGAGGCGTATTTAGTGGATATTAATTATTATTAGTCAGGTTTGGCATTAATAGTTAATATTGGACATCATTAGAGGTGTAAGGAGGTTTCTCCTTTTGGTAACTATAAGTTTAGTAATTTGTGGAGGAAAACCCTGTCCTTTAACAATGGCGAGCTACAGGCCCACTGTTTAGATTTAGTTTAACATGTTTTGCTGTTTGAACTTCTGGTCATCATCTGTGAACTGATCAGGTGGGAGGGACATGGACAGATTACATTGATACAGGGTGAACTGTTGTGAAATCTTGTGCGATCACCGCGCTGATAGTTCAGACGGGTGATGCAGATTTTCAATACAAGCTATACACAGAACAAAATCAATAACAGAGAACCAAGTCTTCTGATTTTTAACGTTTTTCTTTTTCTTTTGCTTGGTAATCTTTGAGAGTTTGGGGTGATCTTTAGCAGTCCAGTCATCCAAAGAGTCATAGTCGCTCCAAGGTAAAAGTCCAGCTGGTCAGGAAAAGGCCAGAGGTAAAAGGACCTTTTTAAGCAGCAGAGAAGGGACAAGGAGGATGACCAACATGACTTCAAGAAGAGTGAGTATGGACTTATTGACCCTTAAAAGATTAGCAAAGCCCAGTAAATTTAATCCAGTAACCCCCACTATTCCCAAATCTACAGAATTACTGTGGTCTGCCCTATTGGAACAAGCATGTGGGCATGACAGCATGTGCAGATGAGTCGCCCTGCGGGCATCCCAGTGTGCAGATGGTGGATGGTGAGAGGCACAGAGAAGAACGAGGACATAAGGTTGCAGTCTCTTTATCTTTACTGAAGATTTCAACATCCACAGTCCAGGGCACCAGATCACAGGGCAGGCAGAGTCCGGCCGGTTTGGAGGCAAGTTTAGCAGAAGTTTCCTATATTTTTTATACACTTCCCTGGGCAAATCATCCACCCCTGGGGCCTTGTCATTATCCATAGAGGCCAGCACCACCTCCAACTCCTCCAAGCTAAATGGTTTGTCTAGAAATTGCTGATTCTCTGAGGGCAATTTTGGAAGCTCGGCTCTGACCAAGAAATCATTAATCTCTGCATCTGTCGGCTGCGTCTGTGATCTATATAGATTAATGTAAAAGCCCTCCATCACCTCCAGTATGCTCTTGGTATCTCTAACCTCCTGCCCATCTTCTCCCCTCAAGGCAAGTATGTTGGCACTGTCTCTCTGTGCAGCAGCCACTAGGCCGAGGCCGTCTCTCTCTCCTTCCTCAAAGTATTGCATAGTTCAGAACACCTTTTTTTGCTCTACCATCCTGAAAGACAGCGCATTTACTCCAGCCTGAGACTTTTTAAACCTCTCCTCCGCCTGAGTGGATGGGTTCAAGGTCAATGCCTCCTCCGCCTCTCTCAACTCCCGGAATACCCATTGATCTTTCTGTTTAGTATAAATCTGAACCCTAGATATCCCTTCAATACAAAGCCCCCTAAAGAAAGTATTCATGGCCTCCCAAACAGTTCCTTCATGCCGGTACCACTATTGACCCTGAAGAAATCTCTGAGCTCTTTTTCTAAATTACCTCCTTTATCAATTAACTGCAGCCAAAAGGGGTTTAATCGCCATTGGGTTTATTATTCATTATCTGGCCTTGCTCACCAAGCAAGACATACATTGGGCAATGGTCAGACACCGTTCTAGTCATATATCCCACATCTGTCACGAGTCTTAGCATCTAGTCATCCCCCAGTGCCAAATCAATCCTTGACAAGGAAGAAAATGCCATTGAGAAACATGAGAAATTACGCACTCCATGGTTACGAACCCTCCAGAGATCAATCATAGATGTTTCTCTCAGCAAAGTACCAAATGGAGTACAGTTACCCCCCAGCTTTATGTCTTCTCCCCTACCTCTATCCCAATGAGAGTCAGGCACATTGTTGAGGTCTCCCACCACCAAGTACGGGATCCCAGGGAATCCCGCGATGATTTCAAATATTCTCAAAAACAATTTATTATTATACGGTGGTGGAACATACACAGATATGAGCAATATAGACCTACTATTAAGTTTGCACAATAGACACACATACGCCCTTTCGAGTCAATAATTGAGGTGAGCTTTTCAAACTTTGTTCCCCTACATATCAAGATACTCACTCCCCTCGAGTAGGCAGAGTACGTAGCATGATAGCTCTCTTGTATCCAATGCCCATTCAAGTTGTGAATCCTATCTGGGACCATATGACTCTCCTGCAGGCATATTATAGCTTGTTTTGCTGCACACAAATTGTAACAAAGAAAACCAAATATCTTTTCCAGCAGTGTAAAAAAACAGCCGTATATTATCCTCATCCGTCTCTCCATAGCCAGTCCCGCATTAGATCCTTCAATGCAAGGATCCATTATGTTTTAATCTTGTGAACAGAAAAAAAACTATAAAAATGAACATATTAGACCACCACAAAGAACCTCCCAAGAGGCCACCAGAAGTGGTAGCTAGGTAAACAGACGCTCATCTCATGGGAACTTCAGTCTGCAGAGACTCTCTCCTTCTCCAGCCAAAGTTGTTTCTCATTACAGTCCAGCCATCTGAGAGCATCCTTGACATCAGAGAAATAATGAACTTTTTTTGCAGCTACGATCCGCAGCTTAGCAGGATATAACATACAATATATTACACAAATCTCCCGAAGCCTTTTCTTGATGTCAATAAACCTGGCTCTCTGTTTCTGCACTTCAATAGAATAATGAAAAAAGCTAGAAATTGCAGCGCCTGTTTTGAGGCTTGCTAGAGATCACCCTGACCTTGTGATTAACAAGGTCAGGGTGATCTCTAGCAAGCCTCAAAACAGTATCTCTATCCCGGTAATGGAGCACTTTAGCTATTACAGTCCGTGGTGGGCGTCCAGGGGGCAGGGACATGTGGGAATCCTATAAGCTCTCTAAATGGCATAGAATCGAGACAGCTTATCAGCACCCATCTTATCCATGAGCCATTTCTTAAAAAATTCCGTGGGGGTAATACCCTCAACTTTTTCCGGCACACCGACCAGTCTCAAATTATTGCCCTGGGACCTGTTTTTCAGGTCATCCGCTTTGGCCTGGAAAGCAGTAAGGGCCAATGCCATTTGTTTATATTTCTTCTCAGCTGCTACTATATAGTCCTCCATAGAACTGACTCTTTTTTCAACCTCTCCTTCTCTCTCCTTCACCACATGTATAGTGTGCTGTATTTTAGTCACAAATGCTACCCAATTGCACCGCCATATTAATAATAGAAGAGTCATAATGTATTATGGCACGAAAAACATCGTCTAAGGTAGGATCCTCCAGCAATAACAGTTCTCCCTTCTTCCTCTGCAACAACTCTGCAGCCATCTCGCCATGTCCTGCATCTCCGCCCTGTGAGCCGCTCCGACTTCCATCTTCACTGTCACCGTCATCTTCCTCCCACCACTCCGGTTCCTCCTCTCTCTTCTCATACCTCTGCAAAGTACATGCGTCTCCTCCTCCATCTTTCGCATGTGTCTGGGACCCACTAGTGCTCCTGGCAAAGCGCTGCAGTTTACTCACAGCGCCCAGCTGCCTGCTCTCACTCCGGGCCGGCCCCTCCTCCACATCCACCTCACCATTGGTATGGGCGCCATCTTGATCCGTCTTGTTCGGATCCCCGGCATTCTTTCTGAGGCCTCGTTTACCCATCATGGATGATTTTGGCATGTTCCAGATGATTTAGCAGAGTCACCGCACCTTGAGCCTCAAATATGGAAGCACTGAAGCGTCTCTGAGTGTCACAGAATATGTCCTGGCTAGATACTATGCGGGAGCTGTATGAGCACACATCCGCTCAAATCTCACTCCAGGCCATGCCCCATGAAGGCCTTTTGTTTATGAAATATTTTGATAAACTCTTAAAGCCATAAAGAAAATTAGTATAGATACTCATCTAAATAATACAGAAAATGATGTATAATATACAACTCAGGTTCTGGGAAAAGATGGAGGGAAAACATTGGAAAAACCCTAGGAGAAGCCTTATTGACTCATGTGGCTTCTGTGGGTTTGTCAGTGACTGTTAGTGTGTACGGATAGAGGAAGATATTGAGAGGAACACATTCCTGTTGAAAACACTTGAGGACCAAAAATCATGGGGGGCGAGAAATAAGTTACACCTCTACAATTGTCATTTGACATCACTCTTAAGTTAGACATAATGATATGGACATGTTTAATTGGCAAGTCTATGGTGCCAAGTTATCAAAATTTTTTGGCTGGTCTTGATGAGGGGGCATGGTGGAGACAGACACTCCAGTCTAGCTTATGAAATGCCAGAATTCGTCATGAACTAGATGATTTTTGGCATCACTTCACCTGCGTTCTGTCCCTGCTCTGCCGAGCTGTGCCAAAATGTTACAATTTTTCAAAGCTTTTATGCCACTTTTTTGTGTAAATCTTTGAAGAATCGGGGCCTATGTCTTTTATACATAAAGTAAACGTGGATTGTTATATGGTTATTATATGATTCAAGGGAACCTGTCACCAGAAAAAAACTCTATCAACCTGCAGATATGAAGTTAATCTGTAGGTTAAAACCTTCATGACCGATGAAGTATAGATATGTCATTGGTGGTGTCCACATTTCTGCAGGTTAATATCATTTTTTCAGCTGACAGATTCCCTTTACTTGCTGCAGTTGTTAGAGATTTTGTCAGCTCACCACATTTCACAAGACAAACTACATGCATTATTACAAAGATATCTTAGACCTTGATAAGAGTGGTGTACTTATTTTGAAAATTGATATATGATCCTTTTTTATTTTTAAACTTCACTGCTTTAGTTCAAGCTGAACTCATAAAATGCTTATTTTAGGTCAGGTGCAGACGAGTGTGTTTTGTGTCTGAGTGCTATCAGGCAAAACATCCGATAGCACTCGACCAATGTTATTCTGTGGGCATGCACATGTCCGAAAAGCCGCAGCATGTCCGCGTTTGATCTGGTATTCAGATCGTACTCGTCCATGAATGTCAATGAGTAGAGTGCAGAGAATTTTTAAAAATTCGGTTCCGATTACGATCAGCGGCAAATATTGTATTTGCAATATTGGCCGAACGTCATTGGAGTCAATGGGACTAGAAATGACTGAATATGTTCGAAATCGATCGTCACACATAAATTCAGCACTAATAGGGTACCAATATGGCATGAATATGTCAATTTCAGATTTGGCTACCGATTCTAAACATATTCACTCAACTCTATCAGTGAGTCCTTGGAAACCATCATACAGCTAATGAATGATATCTGAGTGCAATCCGAGTTCCGCAGACTGACATAATGTAGACATTTTTTTCTCCAACTTCTCCACATCCAAAAGAATCAGATCACACTGTGCTGATACTCTGATCAGAATGTGATTTGCAAAATTGGCCCGATTCTGTTAGATGGGAGAATACATGATCGTCTCCATCGGCCCTAAACAGGGTGATCAGTAGTGTTGAGCATTCCGATACCGCAAGTATCGGGTATCGGCCGATACTTGCGGTATCGGAATTCCGATACCGAGATCCGATACTTTTGTGGTATCGGGTATCGGTATCGGATCCATAGTGAGGTGTAAAATAAAGAATTAAAATAAAAATATTGATATATTCACCTCTCCGGCGGCCCCTGGACATCACCGCGGGTAACCGGCAGGCTTCTTTGTTTAAAATGAGCGCGTTTAGGACCTGAGGAATGACGTCGTGGCTTCTGATTGGTCGCGTGCCGCCCATGTGACCGCCACGCGACCAATCAGAAGCCGCGACGTCATTCCTCAGGTCCTAAATTCCTAGAATGAGGAGTTTAGTGCCTGAGAATGACGTTGCGGCTTCTGATTGGTCGCGTGCCGCCCATGTGACCACCACGCGACCAATCAGAAGCCGCGACGTCATTCTCAGGCACTAAACTCCTCATTCTAGGAATTTAGGACCTGAAGAATGACGTCGCAGCTTCTGATTGGTCGCGTGGCGGTCACATGAGCGGCACGCGACCAATCAGAAGCCGTGACGTCATTCCTCAGGTCCTAAACGCGCTCATTTTAAACAAAGAAGCCTGCCGGTTACCCGCGGTGATGTCCAGGGGCCGCCGGAGAGGTGAATATATCAATATTTTTTATTTTAATTCTTTATTTTACACATTAATATGGATCCCAGGGCCTGAAGGAGAGTTTCCTCTCCTTCAGACCCTGGGAAACCATCAGGATACCTTCCGATACTTGGTGTCCCATTGACTTGTATTGGTATCGGATATCGGTATCGGCGATATCCAATACTTTTCGGGTATCGGCTGATACTATCCGATACCGATACTTTCAAGTATCGGACGGTATTGCTCAACACTAGTGATCAGTCACTCTGACTTGGATTTTCAAAGTAAGTCTGAGATGGAGATCTATGTAAAAATGTATGTAGTTTATATTGTTAAATCTAGTTCATTTATCTTGTGGTGATAATTTTTATATTTCTTAATTGCTACTTCTTGGCAGACTATGGTTGGTAGCCTCTCCTCTGTCTGGTATATGTGTGTTTTCTTCTGGATTATGGTGTTTTCTAAATATGTGTCTATTCATGTATAGAAAAGACTCCAGCTGACAAACTGAATAGGTCCAGAGTCAATTGGTCTAAGATGCATGCTTATGAAATAAAGGTCCGCATGAGCCGCTATTCTCTGTCCTTCTGCATTGATTTCACACTTTTCTATCCTGTTAGCATTGCAGCGTTTACTTTAACACTGACTTTTCTGTTACTATGTCATCTGCATTTAATCTATCTGAAAAGACTTTAGGACTTATTTCAATATAGAAGTTTAGCAGCAGCTGTGAATCATGACACGGGACTGGAGGTGAAACTTTGTCTGCATAACCATATCTGTCGCATTTCAGTACATCCCCCCCCCCCGATTTGTTTTGCATCAGAATTCATCGCCATGCCTTGTCTGCAGTTTTTTATTATTAGAAATTTATGGAAAAAAAACTAAAAAGAAATGTACAAAAATGTAAGCAATCAAATTGAATAAAAATTCAAACACACACAGATGTGTGTAAGAATAATATCATTTCAAGAACACTGAAAATTACAAATTATTTTAAATAAACTTCTCTAGAAATAAGGATTTTCTGCATTACATAAATAAATTGCCTAATGTCATAAAAAGAAACCCATCTACTATTGCTTTGGTAAGCTGAATGAAGACGTTTTATAAGTAGGCCATTGAACCGAAAAGATAAACTTTTAGTTAGAGTTTGCAGATCTTTTGAAATTCGACTTCACCAGCTGGGCCGAATTGGCCCAAAAAGTTTGATTTGTAGCAAATAAACTCTCCTTCAATTCTAGCACTTTAATACCTGAAAAGAAAATAATTGTATAACATTCTGAGCTCTCCTCGGCCTGTATTGAACCCATTTTGAGCTCTCTATTGCAAACACAGCCTTAGTAATGTCCAAGCGGCCTCAACTTTTTTGACTAGTGTAAAAGGGATGCTAACTGGTTTTAATCAGCAGCCTATTTAAAAACCAAGCTAACATGCGAAAATCCAGATGTGCACTTTTTTGTTTACCTTAGTTTGTACATAAAACAGCATTTTTAGTGTCAAAATATTTTTCAGACTTCATTTTGAAATTTGTTTTTTTTACATTTGTAAAAAATGTTTTCCTTTATATGTGGTCCCCCAATTTGCCTCATACAATTAGATTGTCTTAGTAATTTAATATATTAATTCAGGCCAACATCTTGTAGTTATTTCCCCATTCTGGTCTCCATCTTGTATTTATGCCTTTATAAAGTAGTAATGTCTTCCATCCTGGTCCCCATTTTACACTAATGTCTCTCTCCTGATCTCCATAATGTAGTAATGTCTCCCATCCTGGTCCCCATAATGAAGTAATGTCCCTAACCAGTACTCCATCTTGTAGTTATATTGGTATCCTGTAGCAAAATTGGGCAGCACGGTGACTCAGTGGTTAGCATTGGAGTCCTTGGTTCAAATCCCATCAAGGACAACATCTGCAAGGAGTTTGTATGTTCTCCCCGTGTTTGCGTGGGTTTCCTCCAGGTGCTCCGGTTTCCTCCCACATTCCAAAGACAAACTCATATGGAATTTAGATTGTGAGCCCCATCAGGGACAGCGATAATAATGTGTGCAAACTGTAAAGCGCTGTGGAATAAGTTAGTGTAACACCCCATGTAACCAGTTGTTACAGTGATTGTGCCTTCCTTTTGGGGAGGGTGATGACATGCTTGGAGGCAAGGAGGATTCCCTTTATCAGGTAAAGCACCTACATGCAACACATTCTGAATCCAGGCCAGAAGTGGGAGCTCTGAACCCAGATTCAGGGGAGCTTCCCCCTAATATATGTGTTTTGGTCTGGGGTTGGAGTTAGGAGTTGGTAGCAGACAGTGGAGGAGAGCAGAGAGTGGAGCCGTGCAGCCAGATGTGTGCTGCAGTTCCAGGACGGAAGAGAACCTTGCATGTTGCATGTTAGTGAGCATCGGAGGAACAAAGCAAAGGAGAAGCAAGGAGCATAGAGGGGAAGTGTGATTGGGCACCCTCTCAGCTAAAACTCAGGAACCGGGCAAGGGCTGTGTTGAACTCCAGGACGCAGAGCAGAACCGGAGGGCAAAGAACTTTATGTGCTTTGCCTGCACCCATACCCGAAGGTGACGCTGTACACGGAGAGCCTGGGTCATGGTAGAGACCCTGTAAAAAGGCTCACACTGCCCACCATACGGGTTACTGTCCCAGGACAGGAGAGAGAGGACTTTGCCAGGGAGCCGCAGGCAGCAAGGACCTCGCATACGAGCGCGAACAGGAAGGCTTTCGGACCTCATCTGGGAGAGGGATTCACCATTGCCTCCAGGCCGGCCGGACCACATCACTACCTGTTGCTGGTTCCCTGGACTGTGGCTGCTTACAACCAGTAAACCAGGTAAAAAGACTGTAACCGTTTGTCCTCCATTTATTTCTGGCACCATACCACTCTGGCCAAACACAATGGGGCCCTGGGAACCCCGCTTCACCTGTGGTAAGTGACACCATCTTTGCTGCAGTACCGTCACCCCCAGAGAACCCCTTTAAATAGCGTCGGTCACCTCTGACCGAGAACCACAGGTGGTGTCACAAACACAAACTTTCTTCAAAACCCCTTTTAGGACTCTTCCTTTTACTTGGGCGCCCAGGGCCACTGACCAGGTTGTCGCCACCGTGACATTCCCTTTAAGTACCGGACCCGGTAATGAGTAACCCTAGGCCCTGGCGGGCAACACATTAACACTATATAAGAAAATAAAGATTAAAGATTATAGTAATGTTCTCCATCCGGGTCCACACATTGCAGTAATGCCCCCATCTTGTAGTTATGTCCCTATCCTGTAGTAATGTCCTCCATCCTGGTCACCATATTGCAGTAATGTCCCCCATCCTGGTCCATATATTGCAGCAATGGCCACCAGCCTGGTCACCATATCGCATTAATGTCCCCATCCTAGTCCTCATATTGCAGTTATGTACCCCATACTGCTACCCTTATAGCAGCCATGTCCCCCACCCTGATCCCTATATAACAGCCATGTCTCCATCCTGCTCCCCAAATAACAGCCATGTACCCCATCCTGCTCCCCATATAGCATCAGTGTCCCCCATCCTGGCCCCAATATAACAGCTGTGCCCCTCATCCTGGTCTCCATATAAAAGCCATGTCCCCATCCTGTTCCAGTCATGTCTCCCAGCCTGGCCACCCTAAAGTAGCCATGTCCTCCATCCTGATCCCCATGGAGATTCCTTTGTGCTGCTCTTCACATACACATTAAAAAACTCCTTCTCATCTCTCCATATGCTGCTAGCACGCCAACATCAGCTGCTGGCTTCTGATTGGCTGGTGGCTGTTATTGGTATTGCAGCTGAGCCATGATACACTTCAAATGAATGGGTGTCATGGCGCTTGTGTTCCAGAGGGTGGAACACATTAACCTTCCTCTAGTGTTAGGGTCGTGACCGACCCGTTTTAGGTTTTAAATGCATACAAATTCTACATACATTTGTTTATTGCATCAAGACTTTTTGACTTTTTCAGGAACTTATTGTTAAACAAAATACAATAAAATAAAACTATTTTACTAAATTATAAAATGCTCTTATAAAAATTATAACATTTGTGTTGTTGGGGTCAATTTCGACCCAGGTCTAATATAAAAGTAAAAAAACAATAATAAGTCCCAAAACTGAACTCATAAACACAATATAAACCAACAGCCCACAGCCAGCTCTACCTCCAACAACTTGAGTTAGGGACATGTCCAGGCATGTATGGCCAAATCAGCTTAGAGTTGGTACTTTGCAGAGTATAGTTTATATTATTCTCTTGAGGTTCATTTGACAATATTTTTATATTGAAAATGAAGGGTATACTCTCAAATGAAAGGCCCAGGGGGCCACAACAAAAATATTAAAATCAATCCTTCCATGGATGAGAAACCCTAACAAGGTAACTAAGAGGTAAGAAACAAATTGGATCATAAATAACTGTTTTTAGGGTATCCTGGGGTGATTTAAGACACGGGTCAAAACCGACTCGTTACCATAAGAAAGAGTAACAGAAAGCTAACACTAGAGGAAGGTTACCTTCTTATCTGGTGCTGACTACTCATTTTGTGCTCCAGCATGGAGCTCAGTACTTCTGGACATGCGAACATTCCGCTATCACACCCACAGTCTGAGCACCTATAGCGGTCATTAATCATGACATGCACTATGTAGATGCGGACAACCTTCTGCTCCTTTCTCCATACATAATAACACCAATCAATGGGCATAAACAGGTTGTAGGTGGGTGTGCCTATCAATTTATCTGGGCTACTTAAAAATAGACATCTCTTTGTTAAGGCACGCCGTGCTGGGCATACACTGATGAGCAAAAGGGTAACAATGTTTTGAACATCTTGACTTTCAGGCTCCAAATCTCACCATCCACTAATACTTCAAATGTGAGACTATCAACATTTTATAGACAATCATGGACCAGAAGAAGCAAAGGAAAAAGTTGTCTCAGGAGTTTATAAAGAAAATTATAGACAAACATGTCAAAGGTAAAAGTTATAAGACCATCTCCAAACAGCTTGATGTTCCTGTGACTACAGTTGCACATATTATTCAGAAATTAAGATCCATGGTACTGTAGCCAACCTCCCTGTACGTGGCCGCAGGAGGAAAATTGATGACAAATCAAAGAGACGAATAATATGAATGGTAACAAAAAAGCCCAGAAAAACTTCTAAACAGATTAAATGTGAACTTCTAGCTCAAGGAACATCAGTGTCAGATCACATCATCCATCATTGTATGAGTCAAAGTGGACTTCATGGGAGACGACCAAGGAGGACACCATTGTTGAATAAAAAAATCTTAAAAAATCTTTAAAAAGCCAGACTGCAATTTGCCAAACTACATGTTGACAAGCCACAAAGCTTTTCTAAGAATGTTCTATGGATAGATGAGACAAAAATTGAACTTTTTGCAAGGCACATCAGCTCTATGTTCACAGATGGAAAAATGAAGCTTACCAAGAAAAGAACACTGTCCCTACTGTGAAACATGGAGAAGGTTCTGTTATGTTCTTAGGCTACATTGCTGCATCTGGCACAAGGTGTCTAGAATCTATGCAGGGTACAATGAAATCTCAAGACTCTCAAGGGATTCTGGAGAGAAATGTGTTGCCCAGTGTCAGAAAGCTTGGTCTCAGTCGCAGGTCATGGGTCTTGAAAACAGGATAATGACCCAAAACACACAGCTAAAAACACCCAAGAATTGCTAAGAGGAAAACATTGGACTATTCTGAAGTGACCTTCGATAAGCCCTGACCTCAATCCTATTGAGCATCTTTGGAAAGAGCTTAAACATGCCGTCTGGAAAAGGCAACGTTCAAACACAAGACAACTGGAGCAGTTTGCTCTTGAGGAGTGGGCCAAAATACTGGTCGAGAGGTATAGAATTCTCAATGACATTTACAGGAGTTGTTTAATTGCAGTGATTACCTCAAAAGGTTGTGCAACAAAATATTAAGTTAAGGGTACCATCATTTTTGTCCAGGCCTATTTCAGGAGTTGTATTTTTTTTTTAATTCTGTGGAATCATGGCTGAAAAGCAATGTCTGACTTTCATTTATTGATTTTCATAGATTTTTTATTTATTATTACTTTTGTCAGATTCAAGTTATTTCTGTGGGTTTTTCTGTCATTACACGAGGGGTAGCAAAAATTTTGACCACGTGCGTAAAATCTCATGGGCATCTGAATCTGACATGTTTGTCCCCACCAAAAAGAGTTTTCCTTGTAATAAATCTATGGTAATCTATTGTATTGTAATTTCATTTCCTTGTTTAAAGGGGTTGTCTGATAAAAGCAAGTTAGGATAGGTGATAACTCTCTGATCAGTCTGTGCTAGGACTAGCACTGATCTGCAGATGCAATGACTTTTCTTAGCAATGGGAACTTTATCTCCATTACAAAATTATGCCAGACCAGAAAAGTCAGGTGCAGCACTCAGCAGCCCCATATGGAATGAATGTGGCACAGGTCAGACATGCACATTGCTGCTCCATTCTACCCTTGGACAAAAGTTGTGCCACCACTGATCAACAAGTTATCCCATTTCTTGGGATATCCTAATGATAGGAGATATCCTAAGGATAAGTGAATGCTTGTCTTAAGGATAGTTGATGGTTAGTGATGAGCGAGTATACTCGTTGCTCGAGATTTCCCGAGCACGCTCGGGTGGTCTCCAAGTATTTGTGACTGCTCGGAGATTCAGTTTTTGTCTCCGTAGCTGCATGATTTACATCTGTTAGCCAGCCTGAGTGTGGGGGTTGCCTGGTTGCTAGGGAATCCCCACATGAAATCAAGCTGTCTAGTAGCCGCAAATCATGCAGCTGCGGCAAAGAAAACTAACTCTCCGAGCTGTCACAAATACGCGGAGACCACCGGAGAATGCTCGGGAAAATTCGAGCAACGAGTATACTCGCTCATCACTAGTTGTGATAACACTAAGTATACAATACATGCGCACCATAAACAGCTTGTTTGCACCACACTTGACCACCAGATGACAAACTGAATGAGGGTTTTATTCTGGTGTGGGGGCACAATTGTAATAATACTACAGTGTATTGAATACTTGTTGGTAGTATATTGGAGCTGCAATGCAATTTTGTTAATTACTATGAGATCTCAAGATCTCTCTGAAGACTAGGTAGGGTCTGTTATTCTGCTTGTCTCTAGGGCAGTGGTAGAGCCCATTGGAGTTTGGGTTTGCAGATCACTGAATTCTTACCAAAGTTGTTTTTATCAAAATTATCTGGTTTACATTACATTTACATTGCATAAACTTATGCTGTGATGGATTCACTTATTATTTTTAAACTCCTATGTTCAAATCATATGCGTTCCTCTGGTGTCCCCTTGTGTTTTGCTTGACTATATGATATGAAATAGCTTAGTTTACTATTGTTTTCCATAGCTTTTTGTTTGTGGTATACTGATGTATACTGACCAGATAGACCCTTAAAGAACAAAATTAACGAATATTCACTTTGAATGGTGGTATTACACAGTAGAAGAGATTAGATTGGACATTACACATGCCCACTAACCCCCAATAAAAATCAACTTTTGGCAGCAGCTTATTTTATTCTTTTCAATGAAAACACATGCATGAGCATTCAACCGATAGCTTTTATATATTTATGACAAACTTAAAGGTGATGGACTCATTATTAACATCTGGAAGACATGAATATGTTACGTTACACCTGTTCCTGTTGGTATATCACCATCAGAAATTCGGCTTTGAATTCTTCCTCTTCTGAGCAATGTCCCTTGCTGAGGAGAAATCATTCTCTGTGATGCTCCTGTCCATCGTAGAATGTGAGATGGAGTGTAATAACAAGTCTTGCCTATGTCTGAACCTATAAATTGCAAATGCACATGTACTAATCTTCCTCTCATCATAAACATATATACTGTAAGGAAGCACACAAGGATTATGGAGCATGAGTTGGACCAGGATAAGGTGGACACCAGTGCATGCACATTTGCATGTCCAGAGGTTCAGGTCTTGTGGAGACTTGTAACATGACTCTTAATGTCACACTTTGGGATTCATGAGATCAACATGGAAGCAGAGTGAAAGGTTTTCAAATCAGCAAGGGGCTTTGCTAAAAAAAAAAAAAGAAAAAAATTGAGAGGGCACTAGAAGTTCTGATGAAGATATACTGTATTGCTAAGTTTAATATATTCCTGTATGCCATACAAAGGGTACAACTCTTTCCTAGTGTGTGTGCATCCTCGCATGGGCTGGTCCAGGACAAATCAAAAAGTTAAGGCATGGACAATACTGTTAGTATTCAAGTCTATATCATAAGGTGGGGTGGACAAGAGTTGGTGAGAAAGGTGTAACCTCAACAAGTGGCATAACTTATAAGGCCGGCGTCACATTAGCGAGTTTTACGGACGTATGAGCGCAGAAAATACATCCAGAAAATACGCATTGCACACGGCCCAATGATTCACTATGGGGCAGCTCCTATCTGCCGTATATTACGCATCCATAATATACGGTATGTTACGGGCATAGAAAATCGCAGCATGCTGCGTTTGTCAGCGTATTGCGCAAAAAATATGCCAATGAAAGTCTATGGGGGCGAGAAAATTATGGATTACACACGGACCAGCAGTGTGACTTGCGAGAAATACACAGTGGTGTTCTCTAGAAAAGCCGGCAATTCAGAGCGCTGTACAGTAAAATCACACTGGCAGAATAGAATAGAATAGGTAGAATTAATGTGTACACATAGAATAGGTATATATTGTATATATATATATATATATATATATGTCAGTGAGACACACATATATATATATACTGTATGTATATGTATATTTAATTCAGCACTAGATAGCAGAAAAGCCAGTAATTCAATTGCCGGCTTTTCCTATCTCCTTCACAAACCCGACAGGATATGAGACATGGTTTACATACAGTAAACCATCTCATATCCCTTCTTTTATTACATATTCCTCTTTAGTAATGCAAGAAGTGTCTTTGTGTCAAATTTGGGGTCTCTAGCTATTAAATTAAAGGGTTAAATCCCAGAAAAAATTGGCATGGGCTCCCGCACAATTTTCTCTGCCAGAGTGGGAAAGCCAGTGACTGAGGGCAGATATTAACAGCCTAGAGAGGGACCATGGTTATTGGCCCCCCTGGCTAAAATCATCTGCCCCCCAACCACCCCAGAAAAGGCACATCTGTAAGATGTGCCTATTCTGGCACTTAGCCTCTCTCTTCCCACTCCCCTGTAGTGGTGGGATATGGGGTAATGAAGGGTTAATGTCACCTTGCTATTGTAAGGTGACATTAAGCCAGGTTAATAATGGAGAAGCGTCAATTATGACACCTAAAACACACACACATTATTAAAAAGTATTTTAAGGAAATAAAGACACAGGGTGTTTTAATATTTTATTATACTGGTAATCCACCTGAAGACCCTTGTCACCTGAAACAAAGTTAAAAAAACAAACAACAATATTCCATACCATCCGTAGTTACAGTCTTGTCCCACGCTGTAAATCCATCTGAAGGGGATAAAACATTTTACACCCAGGAGCCTGGTAATGTGGCCGCCCCTGCCTGTAAAACTTAGTGAATGAATGGAAAGCAGGGCAATGTACAGTAGTTACCTCGAGTCGCGGTGATGCGACCTCTGCTGGATGAACTCATATGAACTCGAGCCTGGGAACTTTTCAGAATATTTTCCCATGCTCGAGTTCATATGAGTTCATCCAGCAGAGGGCGCATCACCGCGACTCGAGGTAACTACAATACATTCCCCTGCATTCCATTCATTCACCAAGTTTTACAGTCAGGAGCACAGTTGCATTAGCAGAGCTCCTGGGTGTAAAATGATTTAACCCCTTCAGATGGATTTACAACGTGGGACAAGACTGTAACGACGGAAGGTATGGAATATTGTTGTTGTTTTTTTTTAACTTTGTTTCAGGTGACAAGGGTCTTCAGGTGGATTAAGAGTATAATAAAATATTGAAACACCATGTGTCTTTATTTCATTAAAATACTTTTTAATAATGTGTGTGTGTTTTATTATCCATTTCGTACTATTTGCCTCACTGGGATCACCATCCTTGTGACCAGGGCACCTCAGATAGTCCAGACCCACAGTAGGTACTGTAGCTTCCCCAACACAGAAACCATCTCAGGCTCTGTAGATGCAGCCTTTCCATGCGCTTCCAGGAAGTCCAATCACAGCCATTTCCAACACACAGACCATCAGTCCATTATCTTTCCAAGTGCTTACAGGACTCCATTCCATCCACGGATAATCCAACACTCTGACCATTCCGGGACTCACACTCTTACCAGGTGCTTGCAGGACTCCAGCCCATCCCAGGACAATCCAACACCCTCGAGCATTCAGTCCATAGCCTCAGCAGTGCTTCCTGGACTCCAGCTCACTTCAGGACAATCCAACACTCTGACCATTCCAGGACTCAGTCTACCGTGCTGCCAAGACTTCTCCAATGCCAGGAGAATCCAACACTGACCCGTCCACTAGGTCCATGGTCTCAGCAGTGCTTGCAGGTCTTCTCCAATGCCAGGAGACTCCACCACCGACCGGCCATGACCTCGCACATGGAACAAACAGATCCATACACAGGAACCCTGTGACCCACACCCTGGTCACATTACAATATATATATATATATATATATATATATATATATATATATACAGGGTGGAGCGCGGTAATTTGCTTTTTTGCACTGCATGCTGTGGCGGCACTGTCGGTCGAAGAGAGGGGAGAGTGGGTGTGGCTTACAGTGGCTGATGGGAGATTTGTATTCCTCTGCCTTTCAGTTGCCATCATGCAGTGGACATGTGAGGAGAGGTCATTTTGTGTTGAAGCGTATTTTTCAAATGCCCACTCAATCATTGCAGTGCAGCGTGCTTTTCGTTTACAATTCGCTGTTCCTCCACGCGGACGTGTTCCTGGACGGCAATCAATTGTAAATTGGGTGAATTTTCACATTTTCACCTCAGTGGGTGTGTAAACAAACAAAATATGCGTTACTGGAGTGAAACAAACCCCAGAGAAGTTCACGAGAGACCTCTGCATTCGGACCGCGTCACTGTGTGGTGCGCCATATCACGAGTAGGCATCATTGGTCCTTACTTTTTTCAGGATAATGGTCGTACCATAACTGTGAACTCCGAACGGTACTTGTCTATGATACAGGATTATTTTCAGCCGGCTCTTGAGGCAATGGAACTAGAGGATACATGGTTCCAACAGGATGGTGCCACTGCACACACAGCGAGGGTTACCATGAATTGTGTGAGGCAAATGTTTCCTGGACGGCTTATCTCTTTGAGGGGAGATGTGAACTGGCCAGCACGCTCACCAGATTTAGCCCCATGCGATTTTTTCCTTTGGGGTTACCTGAAGTCTAAGGTGTATATCAACCGTCCCAACACCTTGGAAGACCTAAGGAACAATATTGAAGCTGAAATTGGCAGAATACCAGTGGACATGCTTGTTAGAGTTCATGAAAACTTCAGAAAACGTATGCAGCAGTGTGTGGATAGCGAAGGTCGACATTTGCCAGATACACTATTTAAAACCATGTAATTAAAAAATTCCATTACTGTTCAGTATAATTAAAATATAAAATAAATTTTTCTAATGATCATAATTTTTTTATTTCATTCCCAAATCAGCAAATTACCGCGCTCCACCCTGTATATATATAAATATATATATATATATATATATATACATATACTGTATATATGTGTCTGTGTCTCACTGACATATATATATATGTATATGTTTTTAAGAATATTTAAGCCGATGGATCCATGATATGTCCATTTTGCAAACCTGCGAGAAAAAATCGCCGTGCGGAAGCCATACGGATGCCATACGGATGACACACGGATAAATTTGTGCGTAAAAATCGTATCCTCGCACTGAATATGGAACAGTGTTTTGGGACAATTACTGCTTATTACGGCCGTAAAAAAAGGACCGTATTTACTTATGCCTAGTGTGACGCCGACCTAAGAAGGAGAAATAAAGCCAAAGTTCTGGTGAAGATATATTAGTATATGTAATATATTTCTGTCTGTCACATGTAAGAAAATAGGAAAATATTTCCAGTTCACCTTGCAAGAATTAAATATCCAAAATAGTTCATATCACAGTAGACGGTGCATGGCAATGGATCTCAGCCACCTAATGGATTCCGCAATATAGATATAATGTTAGGAGAAAATGAAGGTCCAGCACACTTTTTCGAAGATAAAAATCTGAATCCTTTATTTCATAAGATTAAAATGCAATATGATGAAGAATAAAACATCCAAGTAGAAAAGAGTCGTCTTATGAGCTTATGTTTTTTGTACCAATAGTATTAAATGGTACTTAGTCATGGCTAAAGGTATTCCTATTTGCCACACATGAGTAAGGTGTCTACATAAAGCTGCCAACCACTTTAAAGGAAACTTGTCATTAGTAATAGTATTTACTAGCAGCCATAGTTCTTATCTGCAGATAAATACCAATGCAAACATATTCTGCTGTCAAATATGATGTTTGGCTGCAGGGAGAATACTAATTTATATCCTCTCTGCGTAGTGAGCAATCACTACATTCTTCACACTGTGTAGCCCCCACAGATCTTGTGCTGAGCATACATGCTGTAAAGCAGTCTGATACGCTAGAAGCAGGGCAAAGATCACTCCTACTGGTGACACCAACAATGCTACCGGTGCCACTTAATGAAAGAGAGCAGCTGCAGGGAGAATTTAAATTCATTTTCTTCCTGCAGCCAAGTGTTAGGTGTCGAGTTCCTGCCGCTGCACAGGAGGAATCTAGAGCCATGTCCGCTGCGGTCTCCCATTCTTCTCCAGCTGCAGTGGAGCCTGCTCAGCAGAGATGTCGGTCCCAGCGCCTGGCCACGACAGATACTGCACGTTTGGTTACTGCTGCCCTTCCAGGTCCAGCCATTATAACTAGTGCTGTTCGACGGTGAGCAGGCGCTAGTGGGGCAAAGTTCTGCCTTTCCTCTCCTGAGTATGCCCAGGGGAAGACCTCTCATTGGAGGTCGGGGGTCACATGCTCAGGTCCTGTAGCAGCTCCTATTGGTCCACTAGGAAGGTCCTGAACTGCTACAGCTATAAAAGGTTCGCATGGTCGCACGGCCATGCACTAGTATCATTTGTGTTTGGCAGTTGCCAGTGGATACTCTGCCACACTGTATATAAGTGGTGTAAGTCTGTGTAGCCTTGGGGCTGTACACTCAGTCAGGCAGCTAGCGTCAGTGGGGGCAATTAGCCTTGGCTTAGCTTCTGGTTCCTTCATGTGTGCGGTTAAAACAACCCAAGCACCATGACCATAGACTTGACCAGAGATAACCACCACACCAGGAACTTAATCATAAAATTAGTTTTTTATTATACAATTCAAGTGACAACATTACATCAATAATAAAATCAGTATATTAGTACGCCCCATATCCTTTTGGGCTCATTGAGCAAGTAAGCATTCTGTGTGATCATAAGCAGCTGGTCATCATTTTTTTACGTGGCACATGGCACTTTCTTTTGTGTTTTTACAGTAGATAAGCACCTATTGGTACATATAGTGCATTAGCAGAGTATATATATATATATTATTTGGCACATTTCACTCGTTTTATTTAATTTTTATTATTTAGTACATTTGTATATCTCTATATATTTATTCACGTTTTTTTTCATATTTTTACATATTTACTGATCTTATATATACTCTTGCAGTGCATATATATTATTATCCTCATTGTAACTTTTTTTGCACATAACGACTAGTCACATAGGTTTTATATCTGTAATATACACACACCATAGTCATAGTATGTAGTGTTTTAATTTTTACATATATTTTTTACTTAGATTTTAGTCATATAGTTTTACACTTTTTTCAAATTGTCCGTACACTGTACATGATATATAATACATAATTGTGTATGTATATATATATCCTGTTTGAGGGATCTATATTTTTGTGGGGATTGCTGTTATATATTATATCTATTGATGTCCTGTGGGGCGTACTAATATACTGATTTTATTATTGATGTAATGTTGTCACTTGAATTGTATAATAAAAAACTAATTTTATGATTAAGTTCCTGGTGTGGTGGTTATCTCTGGTCAAGTCTATGGTCATGGTGCTTGGGTTGTTTTAGTCCTTATAGTGGTGGTAATCACACATCCCTTCACAGAGTACCCAAAGTCACTATATATATGAAATTATGGTATATGCAGCATAGATATATAGTTATATAGTCTGTGTGATTCTGTGATACGTCTGTGTTTTAATAACATGTGTGTGGTTAGCACAGAAGAGTTCCAGAGCAAGCACAACTTTTAGTTAGGGTTTTAGTCCCTGTGTACAACGCGACTCTGTGAGGCAACAGAGCTCGATTTCATTTCAGACGGGGTGAAGTTTAACCCACGTGTGAGCTCAGTGTCCATCCGCCATTACTTGCAGCAGGTATCTCTGCACGGTGGACCCCGGGCTGCAAACACACCTTGTATCTATCACCCTATTACTTGGTGTGTTCCGCTAGCCCTAACACCAAGCACATTAGACCGCAGAATGTGTTTGAAATTGTATTTACCTGCATATTAGCACTATGGCTACAGATATAGTCAATACTGTTTTTTATAATGATAAGTTCCAAAAGAAATGCAAGAGATCTTTTTTTATGACATCATCGAATGTTTGTTACGTAATCAAATAATTATGAAATTGAATAATTATGACATCGTCAGTTCATTGTGACATAACTCATGAAAGGGTAAAATTGCGAAGTTCTCATAAAAAAGCAACTTTGCAATTTACCCCTTAATAAAATCCTTACAATCTCAAGTAATGATCTGTAAACTCTAAACTTAAAAATTCCTCCATTTTTATTTTACAGGACAATGTTTAAATCAACTTGGCTCGTCATTACTTAAGCAAGAATTGTGGAGCAAGCCAACTATGCTCCACCCTGAATCGATGGATTCAGTCCTCCTGTACTTCTCCCAAGCTGCACAGGCAAAGCTGCCTCTCTGCTGTCAGCCTGGTAGACCATAAACATAAGGATGAATGACCTCGGGGAGATCAAAACATCCAACACCGCGGAGACACCATCACGTGTTTCTCAACACAGTGATCCAGAACACTGCCCCCATCCCTTATGGGAAATATGCAAATGCATGTAGAAAAGCCGTGGAGACACCATCATGTGTTTCTCAACGCAAGCAATAAATAGCCGGGTCTTTCACTGGGAATGAACAACCACGGGAAGGGCAGCATCCAAAAGGAAAACCACCTATGCCAAAACATGGTATCCATCCACAGACAGCTGTTTTGGGGTATTTGCCCCTCATGAGTGTGGAGTAGGAAACTGGCTATTAGGAGCAGTGCCTAGCAAATGCATGTAGAAAAGCTGCAGAGACACCATCACCTGTTTCTCAATGCAAGAAACACGTGATGGTGTCTCCGCGGCTTTTCTGTTTTGATCTCCCCGAGGTCATTCATCCTTATGTTTATAGTCCTTTTACCAGGCATTGCTCCTAATAGCCAGTTTCCTACTCCACACTGATGAGGGGCAAATACCCCGAAACAGCTGTCAGGAGTGAGGTTTTCTGGAGGAATCCAGACCCTTTTGCAGAGAATTCTGTTTTTTTTCTGTGGTATTTTGTACCGACAGCTTTGAAGATGAGTTACGTGAAGAACACCATCCGAGTGACGTTGGAGCCATCTATCCGGGCAAGGAACAGCGTGGTCTTTATTGTTCGTGACCTTATTGAGGAAAAGGCTGGAGGAAAGCGAGAAAACATCTTTAGTATCAATGAGTTCCCTAATCAAGGTAACTACGACATTACTTTTATGTCAGAGCATTATTGCCTGAATATCTATGAGTGGTTCCGGAATCATGCCAGAGATCCCTGTTTGAAGGGAGTGAAATGTGAACCACTGTTTGGTCTTTAGGAAAGGCAGGTGACTATCACTGTCTATAACCCCTTTACTGAACCTGCATTGTTGGAGAGCTTCCTCTCACAGTATTGTGACTTTGTTTCAAAGGGAGAGAAGCAAGTGAACTGCTTAGGAATCTTCAATTGTCGATACAAGTATCGTGTAAGGTTCAGAAGAGATCCTGGCAGTGTGGGTGGGTTCAGACACCCTCCGGCGAACTTCTCTGTGGCAGGGCATAGGGGTTTCCTAACGTACCCTGGGCAGCCTCTGTTTTGCAGGAGATGTTTCTCTTTTGGACATGTCCAGGCAGACTGCCAGAAGGGACAGTGTTGCCGAAACTGCAAGAAGGAGGGGCATATGGCTGGTGATTGCCCGATGGCTAAGACCTGTGACGTGTGTGGTAGTAGTGACCACATGTATAAGGATTGTCCGCGGAGGGCGCCTAGACGCTCAGAGAGTGAATGGAGAGAGGAGGAGAGAAGGAGGAGGTTGGCGATTATCAGAAAGGAATCTGAAAGAATGGAGAGAGAGGAAAGGAGGGAGAGGGAGAGGGAAAGACGCTCTGTGTCTCCAGATGACATTGTGCTAGCACCCCGTGGTGCTATGAGTGATGCACAGAAGGAAGATAAGGAGTTATGGTTGGCGGCAAAAAAAGTAGAGAAGGGGTTTAATAAGGAAGAAGATCAGGA
Organism: Ranitomeya imitator; assembly: GCF_032444005.1. Lineage (NCBI taxonomy): Eukaryota > Metazoa > Chordata > Amphibia > Anura > Dendrobatidae > Ranitomeya > Ranitomeya imitator. Next base: position 68,236,727 of record NC_091285.1, on the reverse strand, counting down.
AGAAGATGAGGAAGAAGATGATGACTCTACTGTGCCTGAAATGTTTTCTCTTGAGGAAGCAATGGATGCAACGGAGGAAGACGTGCGCATTTCTGAAGCTGAGAGCCCTGTGCACCCCTCAGATCCTCAGAATATTGGAGGGCTTTCTTCAGATGAGGACAGGGGTGGGAATAAGTGTCAGAGGGAGGAGGATGGGGAAAGTGATGAGGCATGCAGTAGTATGCCTAAGAGGAAAATTGGGCCAGCTAAAAAAAAATGGAGTGAGCACGAAGGGGTTAGTGGTTCAGAGACTTGCTGTTCAGTCCGAATGGCAGAGGAGGACAATGGTGATACTGGGTAAAATGAAAGCTCAGTGGATCTGTTGTTTTTTTTTTTCTCTCCTTTCTGTGAGTCTTGACCTTTGTCAAGGGCTTTTTGTGTAATGTGTGTAATTTTGTGGTAATTTTTGCATTGTTTTTTGTTTTTGCAGTATGGGTTTTTCTATAGTTTCTCAAAATGTGAGAGTTTTTAAGAAAGCGAGGAGGAGAGCAGCAATTTTGGATTTTTTAGCTATGCAGAGTGCATCTATTTTTTGTTTGCAAGAATGTGGGATTGTGGATGGTGTGAAAGGGGATGAGTGGTCTTATGGTGCGTCTGTATGGTCTGGTAGTGCAAATAATAGAAATGATGGTGTGGGTATTTTAGTTAAGGGGCAGGAGGTTGTTTTGAATAATTATTTGGTGGTGGAGGTGGGGAGGTGTATCTTAGCAAATTTTGAATATAAAAATGCTAAGTTTTGTGTTATCAATATTTATGCGCCAGTAGAAAAAAATGAGCGTAAGTTATTATTTGAAAAAGTGAAGCTTTTTGTTCTAGAAAGAGTGCCTGTGGTGATTGTGGGTGATATGAATTGTGCTGTGGGGGGAGTGAATGTGGATGTGTCTGGAAAAGTTTTGCTGGAGTTAGTTACTTTGATTTGAGTGATATGCAGCGTGTGTGTAAGGTTAACCCTTTGTTAGATACCTTTTTTCTGTACAGAATGCTGTAGATAAGCCCCTGATGGTGTTCGCTACAGTTTATATGGCCAAAATTAGGTGACAGATTCCCTTTAAGAAAACAGTTATACTCACCAGTACGCCTATAATCCATTTAAGTCCGTGTCCCCTGTAAAAGACTAAAAATAATAAACATTCATATTCCTCAACTGTCCAATGAGAATATAATACTCCAATGCCCATGTCACCTGTAACAAATTAAAAATAATAAGCAACCATATTCCTCACCTGTCCAACGAGAAGTTAAACCTCTGATGCCCATATCCCCTGTAGGAAAAACAAAAATAACAAATATCTCAGAATTTTTTCATGGTGCTAGCGGTGATCTCAATGAGGTGATCACAGTTCATTGAGCCGCTCACAATGAACTGCCCATGGAAACTGCAACTTCAGTGAATGTTGGTAACCTCTGATGTCACAGCTCATCACAGAAGCTGCAGAGCACAGCTCAGTGTCTCCTGGATTTCAGCCTGAATGGTCACATCATGCCACCACTCAGTTTGAAATCCAGATGAAGCAGATATGGATTATGGCATGGGCCAATATGGATTATCTTCTCATTAGACAGGTGAGGAATATGGTTGTTTATTATTTTGGTCTTTTACAGGGGACATGGGCTTCAATGGATTATAGACTTAAAAGTGAGTATAACTTTTTTAAATAAATGTGTAAAAGAGAGTTTTGACTTTAATTTCAAATAAAAGATTTCACTCTTTCTGTGTTTTTTTTTCAAAACTTAATATTGGGTTAGTTATGGGGACTTCTTATAGATGCCTTTCCATTACTAACCCCTGGGCTTGATGTCAGCTGACATTACAAGGCTGACAATACCCCACTTGCCACCACAACAGGGCAAGTGGCAACAGCGAGAGCCAGACTTGGCACATGTTATGGATGCCCCATTTCAGGGGAGGCTGAGGGCTGGTGTTGATAGCCTGGGAGGGGGGCAAATCTCTGGCACTTTCCCAGGCTATTGATATCAACCCACAACTGTCAATTTAGCTTTTCCTGGTTTAAATTTACAGGGGAACCCTATGTCATTTTTTTCTTTGGTCACCCATAAATTAACCAGTAAAGGTTAAGAAAACAGCTGTGAGCTGTTATTAATAGCCAGTGAACCTTTTGGGATATTGTCCCTTTTCCCAGATCATTGTCATGGTTTGCCTAGCTTGTGGGTAAAAGTAGGTTTAGGATTAATCTGGACGGAATTTTCCTTCACCTCCTAGCTCTCCTGAGTTAGGCCACGCCCCCAGAAGTCACGTGCTTCAGGTCCTGTTTGTCTGTAGCACATCTTCATCACTGCTGCCCTGCTCCACAAGTATCTTTGGGCACAGTTTGCTTACTCAGAACACGTGCACTGGCTCAGTTAGCAAGTGCAGTGCGGTGTTCCTGACAATTATTAACATCAGCTTCCAGGCGTCAGCTTTCCCTCTGCTGGTTATGAAAATTATTTGGAGCCCATGAAATTTTTTACACTTAATTCTTAATTTTTCACAGGAGGTACACAGTGGGTTCTGAATACAATTCTGATTATTGTCTCCTTGTCGTGCAAAACTCAGGGATGCTAGGCAACAATAATGAAAGCTGCGTTCAGCAGCCAGTGCCTGGGAACAGTTAACTATACTGCTTTTCCCAGGTGCCTGTACATGTTATGCTGATGACGCAGAGACAGCACATGGATGCCACACGGATGTGACACACAGACACAAGGACACATGGACAGCAAACGGATACTTGGATGTCACACGGATGTCGCATACGTACATAGGGATGGCACACGGACACGGACCACACGGACACGGACCTGTACAGGAAACACCAGGACTTATGAAATATGCCTGACAGTCAATCAATTTAAGATATTTTCATTGCTTTACAGCGCTTTCATTTTGCATGTATCTAGGGTCTAGAGTTTTCTTTTTCCCCTTCATTTTCTTCTTATTACAATTAGTTACCGATACTTAGAGTAGAATTAGCTTTTCTTAGTAATTTTTGTGAACAAATGCTTCCCGTATGAGTAACAAAAGAAATTAAAATCAATCTTAAAAGTCTTCCTTCCAGAAATAGAAAGTGTGTGAGATATCCACAGTCCCATTTAGGTGAGTACATTTCAGTGAGCAAAGAAGAAGCCAAAGGCTCGTGTCATTTGGAACTTCAGTTTGTCAAAAAAAAAAAAACAGAAGGTAGAGGATGAATACTTGGGTAAATCAGTAATAGAGCTAAAGGGCATATGCCCGTAGGGAATATGTTGGCATAAAAGAGCTTTAAGAGTGGTCATTCATGCTGACAAAAGGAGATTTGAATTGCTTCCTTTACAATGGCTTGAAAGGACAGACTAGGGGTCTTTTTGAAACGTCGGGAAAATCATACTGCTATGAAAGACTCTAATAAGCTTTTAATCATTTTACTTGATATGGACAAACATCTCACTTTTTAATGCAGATAATGTCAGGGATATGGTTTTAGGCATGAGCTGATTTACGTTGCTATGATGACTGACAGATAAAAAAGATGCAGCTTTCAAATAGAAAAATAAACCTGCAAGTTAATAAACAAATATCTTGCAATTATGTGTACCATGTGAATCTTTTAAGTATTTTTATTTCATTTTTGTTATGGTTTATGCCCCTGGATGTTATAGGACAATTTCACAAATGTTTTAATAGGGGAGATGGTGTTTATGAATGCTTAGGTTTTTAAGAGAATTTCCACTGAACTCAAGGCAGAAATGGGTCAAGAAGGCTTGGGAGTCCAAAGATAATTCTTCTCTCTAATTATTACTGGCAATTGAAACATATTTTGTGAAATTAATTTGAAAAAGACCATTGCTATTTTTTGCACACATATATTTTACACTAGTTTTTTTCGGCCTTACTATGTTACTATGGTTCTGTAGAAGGACGTAGATCTGGGGATTTATTATGATGGAATATAGGCTGAACTGGATGGACAAATGTCTTTTTTCGGCCTTACTAACTATGTTACTATGTTACTATGTATGTTGAAAATGTGTCAAATTGAAAATGGGACCTTACATGGAAACTGTATAATCAACATAATTGATACACTTATTAATGCTGATTGTGAGTTCTGGTTCCGTTTTCAGAATTCCTTATGTTGAGTCTTATTAAGAAGTTTGAAACCTACCCCATTCACATCTCTTCTGATGGATTAGCAGGAAAACACAGACTGTTTGTATGTGATGATATCATTGATGCTCCATTACATTTTTTAATATTACTCTGTATATCAAAATCTGATACCATATGCCATTTTGGAACGAGGCAATGGGGTTCATGAGGAGGGAACCAGGTATGCTGACTATTACTGTACATGTGCCATTGACAGCAAAACTTAACATTTTAATTGGAGGGTTGATTTGAATAATGGATTTACACATTGGAGCGATTCATTAAGACTGGCTCACTGGAGAATGATGTGCTAAATTCATTATGTGGCACACACCACCAAATGAATCTGGCACAACTTCTCAGTAGTGTATGTACTTTTTCCTCGCCAAATATGCTCCTCCAGTCCGAGACCTAATGTAAAAAATACTTGAAAAACGTGCTGAATTTGATAGGCGGTCATAGCTTTGCCCATCGCACCGTGGCCCCTCCTCAGCTCCGCCCATTTTGACGGAGCCTCTTCAAATATGAAACTGCAGTCACAAATATTTTGCACAACTCCATTATTGTGCAAAAATGTTGTGACTTTTAAAATCATTTTACATCAGAAAAGTGGCCAAAAAGCTTAGACGAATCAACCCCATAATTTTCATCTTGTACCATCACAGGTCGCTTGCTTAGACTGGTGGCAATGAAAACTAACCAGAGAACTGTAGATACCACCTTCAGCTTAATTTTAGGACTAGGATTTCCAGAAACAATATTTTCAAATACTCTATTAGGACATTCTGAGTTTTATACAGGGGCGTCTCCTATGTAGGACCTCCATTAATTAGCCATAGAGAAAAATAGCTTATGCGTAGAGGACATGCCCACAGGAGTTAGCTCCTTAAGCCAAAAATCCTCCTGACCCACTCAGTTATTTTATAGTGTTGAGGCCCCCATACATGTTATATAAAAGTTGGTGAATTCAGCGAATTCAGCGAATTCAGCCAACTATCTAATGCATATGAGAAACTTCAGACACTCCCCCGACATATGATATCGTGGAAAGAAGGCCCTGGCTTATTAAACTTCAATGGCTGATCAATTAACCATTGCAAAGATAAACCAAAGGAGGGGAGTCTCGCAGTTGCTCTCTCATAGAAAAAGCACTTGGTTGCGCGAGTGAGCTCCTTTATATGGGGGAGTCGGGATAGAATCATTCGGCCAAGAGCTAATGTGTATGACTAATTTTACCTTTTTTGATCAAACACCAGCTTCACTTAACAACATGGTTTGTCTTGAGTCTTTATACTTTCCTGCATTACATATTAATGTGTGCTCTTGTGTTTTAAACTAACACTTCTGTGATCATTTGTGTTGCCCACTATTTATCTAATTGTTGTAACCAGCCATGGATATCTAAACACTGTACTGAGCTCTATTATTTCATTTTACGTTGCTAATTACAGGTAAGCAGAGCATTCATTTAACCACCCTCTTCTCAAGTGCTAAAAAGACACCTGTCACACAACTATTGTGAAGTCATCAGTATTTAAGTTCTTCACAAAGGCCCATGCCATTAATATTGGTTGTGGCTGAAGAGTAGGAAACATCCTGCACAATGTGTCTTGCTCAACTGTGCGATGTGCATGACTTTGGGGTTGCTGATTACTGGCCACTAAAATATTCATAGACATCACTGGGGAGGTGGCCACAGCAGCCTTCTCTGTTAAGGGCTATCAAGCTACCTAAAGCTCCTGTGAATATGCTGTAAATGCCTTGGATAGAAAGTCTACTAAGCTGAGCTGCAAATCAGCACTCGCCTATCAATGGCCACTAGAGTTGAGCGACCTTGACCTTTTTAGAGTCGAGCCGGGTTTCGTGAAACCCGACTATCTCAAAAGTCGGGTCGAGTGAAATCGGCCGATTATGACGTAAAGTCGGGATCGACCGAAACACGAAACCCAATGCAAGTCAATGGGGCAGCATAGTCGGCAGCGAGTGGGGGCCAGGAAAACACCTAGAGTGCCCATTTTAATGTCAAAACCATCCATTCTTCTTAATGAAGCTTGTCAAGCGTAATTTACCTTATAATAATTGGAAGGCATTTGAAATTGGGGGTCATTTGGCTAAAGTTGTGTGGGGTAGGGCTGGTTCAAGTAATTAGTGGGCCCAGGAAATCTGGACCACGTCACGGCAGTGGAGCAGGGAGAGGTAAGTATTTCAACTTTGCAAGTGCTGTGATCCTGAGCAAGCAGGGGGGGCCCACTTGTTGGCATTGGCACTGGCACAGGGCCCCTCAAAGTACAGCGGTGTGTTTGCACGGCGGGGGCGCCTCCCACCGGCAGCAACACTTTTGCGTACTATGAGAGGCCCTGTGCCAGTGACGTCGCCAACTAGTATTCCTCCCCCCACCTGATGAAGGAACCTGCACTTTCATCTGCACCTTCCTCTTTGTCCCCGTGTAAGGTGGTATGGTATGCGGGAAGAGCAACCTGACTTTCAGCAGGGTCACAATGTTGTTGTGTAGCATGCACGGGGAATGTTGCGTTATGGGTCAATGTACCAGCAGACTCATCTATCACTGGCTGGGCAATGGGCACGATGAAGTGGAAATACAGATATAGGCCCAAAGAATAAAGTGGGCTAAATGCAGTTCAAAATTGGTAACACAGGAATAACCAGGGGGCATTGCAGTGGAGGACAACTGGAATGAGAGGCTGACACAGAGAGTAGGGCCAAATCAGTAAGTAGTCGAAATGCAGTTCAAAATTGGCAACCGTAGTAAACAGGCGGCACAGCTTTGTTCAGTGGAGGAGAACAGCAAGGAGTGGCAGACACCGATAGTAGGCCCCAACCCAACTAGTAGGCCAAATGCAGTCTAACATTAACAACTACTTAACGAGAGCCTGAAAATGGAATTTCAGGACAGGAAACCAGGAGAACAGCAAGGAGTGGCAGACACCGATAGTAGGCCCCAAACCAACTAGTACGCCAAATGCAGTTGTTCCATTTAACCACAATTTAATGAGAGCCTGAAGATAGAAGCTCAGGAAAGGCAACCTGGGAGTGTAACACACCATCTCTCTCCACCCCATACCCATTTTGTAGGCCTAATGCAGTGTATTTTTCTACAACTACTAAACGAGAGTCGGAAGACCGAAGCAATGGCAAGGAAACCTGGGGAACACCTTGGAGTGTAACACACCATCTCTCTCCACCCCATACCCAATTTGTAGGCCTAATGCAGTGTAGTTTCCAAGAACTACTAAACGAGAGCCGGAAGATCGAAGCTCAGGAAAGGCAACCTGGGGAACACCTTGGAGTGTAACACACCCTCTCTCTACACCCCATACCCAATTTGAAGGCCTAATGCAGTGTAGTTTCCAAGAACTACTAAACGAGAGCCGGAAGATCGAAGCTCAGGAAAGGCAACCTGGGGAACACCTTGGAGTGTAACACACCCTCTCGCTACACCCCATACCCAATTTGAAGGCCTAATGCAGCGTAGTTTCCAACAACTACTAAACGAGAGCCGGAAGATCGAAGCTCAGGAAAGGCAACCTGGGGAACACCTTGGAGTGTAACAAACCCTCTCTCTACACCCCATACCCAATTTGTAGGCCTAATGCAGCGTAGTTTCCGACAACTACTAAACGAGAGCATGAAGATCGAAGCTCAGGAAAGGCAACCTGGGGAACACCTTGGAGTGTAACACACCCTCTCTCTACACCCCATACCCAATTTGAAGGCCTAATGCAGTGTAGTTTCCAAGAACTACTAAACGAGAGCCGGAAGATCGAAGCTCAGGAAAGGCAACCTGGGGAACACCTTGGAGTGTAACACACCCTCTCGCTACACCCCATATCCAATTTGAAGGCCTAATGCAGCGTAGTTTCCAACAACTACTAAACGAGAGCCGGAAGATCGAAGCTCAGGAAAGGCAACCTGGGGAACACCTTGGAGTGTAACAAACCCTCTCTCTACACCCCATACCCAATTTGTAGGCCTAATGCAGCGTAGTTTCCGACAACTACTAAACGAGAGCATGAAGATCGAAGCTCAGGAAAGGCAACCTGGGGAACACCTTGGAGTGTAACACACCCTCTCTCTACACCCCATACCCAATTTGAAGGCCTAATGCAGTGTAGTTTCCAAGAACTACTAAACGAGAGCCGGAAGATCGAAGCTCAGGAAAGGCAACCTGGGGAACACCTTGGAGTGGAACACACCATCTCTCTACACCCCATACCCAATTTGAAGGCCTAATGCAGCGTAGTTTCCAACAACTACTAAACGAGAGCCGGAAGATCGAAGCTCAGGAAAGGCAACCTGGGGAACACCTTGGAGTGTAACACAACGTCTCTCTACACCACGGAAGGGCTGATTCTTAGGAAGGAAGGCTGTTGGAAATAAGCATTGCGCGTCCGAGGGTGATTATATTCTTATTAGGTATATACTCACCCTCGGACGCGCCCTGCTTCTTTATTTGGAATGAATGTTTATTTGCAATGTGGTGTTGACTTTCTCTATTATTTTGGTAATTAATGATTTTATTATTTTCATTGTTTTGCATCTTCTCGGCAATAATATAAAGAAGACGCGACAAGACAACACTCGGTGGATGCCATATGTGTGTTTTCAATTTAAAAAACCTTTCAGTTAACTACTTGCAGGAGAAAGTAATTGTAGCTGGTGGCCATTTTTAGTACTGTACCAGATTTTAGTTGTGTGTTTGTTTTTAATGTTAAAATGTCTGCATTTGATATCTCACCAGTATTTTCTTTTTTATAAGCAAAATACTTTTTTTTTTATTTTATGATGTTGGTTCAAGGGGTACACGGGCAGCAGTAGACAGGTCAGTGGAGGCCTAGTGGAAGGAGGGACCGCAGACAGGCTTCGAAGCCCTAACATAATAAATTGGGCTGGCTGTAGGCAATTTTAAATTGGTTCCAGGGGTACACGGGCAGCAGTGGTGTGGTCAGTGGAGGCCTAGTGGAAGGAGTGACCGCAGACAGGCATCGAAGGCCTAAAATAATAACACATGGCTGTAGGCAATTTTAAATTGGTTCCAGGGGTACACAGGCAACAGTGGTGTGGTCAGTGGAGGCCTAGTGGAAGGAGTGAACGCAGACAGGCATCGAAGGCCTAAAATAATAACACATGGCTGTAGGCAATTTTAAATTGGTTCCAGGGGTACACGGGCAGCAGTGCCCTGGTCAGTGTAGTAGTAGTTGAAAGAATGGACCGCAGACAGGCATCGAAGGCCTAAAATAAAAAAATTGGGCTGGCTGTAGGCAATTTTAAATTGGTTCCAGGGGTACACGGGCAGCAGTGGTGTGGTCAGTGGAGGCCTAGTGGAAGGAGTGACCGCAGACAGGCATCGAAGGCCTAAAATAATAACACATGGCTGTAGGCAATTTTAAATTGGTTCCAGGGGTACACGGGCAGCAGTGGTGTGGTCAGTGGAGGCCTAGTGGAAGGAGTGACCACAGACAGGCATCGAAGGCATAACATAACAAAAATGTCAATACAATGGTATTGTCAGTGGCAGTCATTGAAGGATGTCAGCGCATAGACTAAACATTGGTGGAGCTGTGAGATAATTTTGCAAGTGGTAGAGCACTGTTTGAGCTGGGGTGGGGGGAAACTGTCTTGTGGCCGGCGGTACAGGCCCAGGGCCCCTCATATTACAACGGTGTGTCTGACGTTGGGTGCGCACCACCACCGCCAGAGACACTTTATTGTACTAGGAGGGACCCAGTGGCAGTGCCGTCGACCAAAAGCGGGCTCACCCACCTCTTCAGACAAACTGCACTCTCACGGGTGCTGTCGCCAAGTGTCAATACCACGGCCCCGTGTGGGGAGTTTGGCCATTTAGTGAGGTGTAAACATGTCGTATGCTGGACAATCAGGTGCTGAAAATTACGAGATTGGAAAAGGCATTCAGAATAGTCCACAGACAAGACATTTTCATAGGAAAACTAGGTGTCAGCCGGGCAAGGTGGGGCAAAAGATTTCGAAATCCAGTTGTGGTTCATTTTAATGAAGGTTAGATCATCTACATTTTGGGTAGCCAGACGAGTCCTTTTTTCTGTTAGTATTGAACCTGCAGCACTGAATACTCTTTCTGATAGGACACTAGCTGCCGGGCAAGCAAGCTCCTGCAATGCATATTCTGCCAATTCTGGCCAGGTGTCTAATTTTGATGCCCAGTAATCAAATGGGAATGACGGTTGAGGGAGAACATCGATAAGGGATGAAAAATAGTTTGTAACCATACTGGACAAATGTTGTCTCCTGTCACTTTGAATTGATGCTGCAGTACCTGTCCTGTCTGCGGTCATAGCAAAATCACTCCACAACCTGGTCAGAAAACCCCTCTGGCCAACGCCACTTCTGATTTCTGCCCCTCTAACTCCTCTGGTCTGCTGGCCCCTGCAGCTCGTGTGAGAACGATCACGGGCGCTGTGTGCAGGGAATGCCAGAAGCAAACGGTCAACAAGAGTTGATTGTTTGGTTGCTAATATTAGTTCCAAGTTCTCATGTGGCATTATATTTTGCAATTTGCCTTTATAGCGAGGATCAAGGAGGCAGGCCAACCAGTAATCGTCATCATTCATCATTTTAGTTATGCGTGTGTCCCTTTTGAGGATACGTAAGGCATAATCCGCCATGTGGGCCAAAGTTCCAGTTCTCAAATCTGCGGTTGTGCTTGGTTGAGGGGCAGTTTCAGGCAAATCCACGTCACTTGTGTCCCTCAAAAAACCAGAACCCGGCCTTGCCGCGCCACCAATTTCCAGTGGCCCCGGAAAAGCTTCCTCATTAAAAATATAATCATCCCCATCATCCTCCTCGTCCTCCTCCTCCTCTTCGCCCGCTACCTCGTCCTGTACACTGCCCTGGCCAGACAATGGCTGACTGTCATCAAGGCTTTCCTCTTCCTCAGCTGCAGACGCCTGATCCTTTATGTGCGTCAAACTTTGCATCAGCAGACGCATTAGGGGGATGCTCATGCTTATTATGGCGCTGTCTGCACTAACCAGCCGTGTGAATTCCTCAAAACACTGAAGGACTTGACACATGTCTTGAATCTTCGACCACTGCACACCTGACAACTCCATGTCTGCCATCCTACTGCCTGCCCGTGTATGTGTATCCTCCCACAAAAAACATAACAGCCCGCCTCTGTTCACACAGTCTCTGAAGCATGTGCAGTGTTGAGTTCCACCTTGTTGCAACGTCTATGATTAGGCGATGCTGGGGAAGGTTCAAAGAACGCTGATAGGTCTGCATACGGCTGGAGTGTACGGGCGAACGGCGGATATGTGAGCAAAGTCCACGCACTTTGAGGAGCAGGTCGGATAACCCCGGATAACTTTTCAGGAAGCACTGCACCACCAGGTTTAAGGTGTGAGCCAGGCAAGGAATGTGTTTCAGTTGGGAAAGGGAGATGGCAGCCATGAAATTCCTTCCGTTATCACTCACTACCTTGCTTGCCTCAAGATCTACAGTGCCCAGCCACGACTGCGTTTCTTTCTGCAAGAACTCGGACAGAACTTCCGCGGTGTGTCTGTTGTCGCCCAAACACTTCATAGCCAATACAGCCTGCTGCCAGTAGCTGCCCCATAATGGGAGACCTGGTGTGCAACAGTGGCAGCTGCGGATGGAGTGGTTGTGCGACTGCGGTCTGTGGACGAGCTCTCGCTTCTGCAGGAGGACGAAGAGGAGGAGGAGGGGTTGCGAACGGCTACAGCCAATTGTTTCCTAGACCGTGGGCTAGGCAGAACTGTCCCAAACTTGCTGTCCCCTGTGGACCCTGCATCCACCACATTTAACCAGTGTGCCGTGATGGACACGTAACGTCCCTGGCCATGCCTACTGGTCCATGCATCTGTTGTCAGGTGCACCTTTGTGCTCACAGATTGCCTGAGTGCATGGACGATGCGCTCTTTAACATGCTGGTGGAGGGCTGGGATGGCTTTTCTGGAAAAAAAGTGTCGACTGGGTAGCTCGTAGCGTGGTACAGCGTAGTCCATCAGGGCTTTGAAAGCTTCGCTTTCAACTAACCTGTAGGGCATAATCTCTAACGAGATTAGTCTAGCTATATGTGCGTTCAAACCCTGTGTACGCGGATGCGAGGCTAAGTACTTCCTTTTTCTAACCATAGTCTCATGTAGGGTGAGCTGGACTGGAGAGCTGGAGATCGTGGAACTAGCGGGGGTGCCGGTGGACATGGCAGACTGAGAGACGGTGGGAGATGGTATTGTTGCCACCGGTGCCCTAGATGCAGTGTTTCGTACTACGAAACTGGTGATTCCCTGACCCTGACGGCTTTGGCCTGGCAAAGAAACCTGCACAGATACTGCAGGTGGTGCGGAAAATGGTGGCCCTACACTGCCGGAAGGGATGTTGCGTTGCTGACTAGCTTCATTGGCCGAGGGTGCTACAACCTTAAGGGACGTTTGGTAGTTAGTCCAGGCTTGCAAATGCATGGTGGTTAAATGTCTATGCATGCAACTTGTATTGAGACTTTTCAGATTCTGTCCTCTGCTTAAGGTAGTTGAACATTTTTGACAGATGACTTTGCGCTGATCAATTGGATGTTGTTTAAAAAAATGCCAGACTGCACTCTTTCTAGCATCGGATACCTTTTCAGGCATTGCAGACTGAGCTTTAACCGGATGGCCACGCTGTCCTCCAACAGGTTTTAGCTTTGCCACGCGTTTTGGGCAAGATACGGGCCCGGCAGATGGAACCTGTTGCGATGTTGATGCCTGCTGCGGCCCCTCCTCCTCCGCTTCAGAACTGCTGCCGCCTGCACCCTGTTCCCCCAATGGCTGCCAATCGGGGTCAAGAACTGGGTCATCTATTACCTCTTCTTGTAGCTCGTGTGCAACTTCGTCTGTGTCACCGTGGCGGTCGGTGGTATAGCGTTCGTGATGGGGCAACATAGTCTCATCAGGGTCTGATTCTTGATCAGCACCCTGCGATGGCAATGTTGTGGTCTGAGTCAAAGGACCAGGATAGTAGTCTGGCTGTGGCTGTGCATCAGTGCACTCCATGTCAGATTCAACTTGTAATGGGCATGGACTGTTAACTGCTTCACTTTCTAAGCCAGGGACGGTATGTGTAAAGAGCTCCATGGAGTAACCCGTTGTGTCGCCTGCTGCATTCTTCTCTGTTGTTGTTTTTGCTGAAGAGGACAAGGAAGCGACTTGTCCCTGACCGTGAACATCCACTAACGACGCGCTGCTTTGACATTTACCAGTTTCACGAGAGGAGGCAAAAGAGCTAGAGGCTGAGTCAGCAAGATAAGCCAAAACTTGCTCTTGCTGCTCCGGCTTTAAAAGCGGTTTTCCTACTCCCAGAAAAGGGAGCGTTCGAGGCCTTGTGTAGCCAGACGACGAACCTGGCTCCACAGCTCCAGACTTAGGTGCAATATTTTTTTTCCCACGACCAGCTGATGCTCCGCCACTACCACTACCCTCATTACCAGCTGACAATGAACGCCCCCGGCCACGACCTCTTCCACCAGACTTCCTCATTGTTTTAAAAACGTTAACAAACGAACGGTATTTGTTGCTGTCACACAACTTACACGGTGAGCTATAACTTCAGTATGATTTAGCTACCCCTTTACAGGTGGGTGAGACCACAACGAAAATCAGCCACAATGTTACACACTCTGTTGTTGTTGGCAACAAATGAGATGGCACACACGCAGGACTGTCACTGAAGCGCAAATGTAAATATTTATCTCCCACTGATTTGTGTTTGTTTTTTTTAAAAGGGAGACTTCAGAAAAAAAAAATTAAAAAAAAATTATTTTTTACAGAAGAATTTATAAAACAAATAAAATGAAATGATTGTTTCAGGGAGAATTTAGGAAAAAAAAAAAAAAAAAGGCTTTGTAGGGCCCACTGAGTGAGAGAGGACGCACACAGGAGTCAGGAGTGGCACACAAGCCCAGAGGCCAATATTAATCTCCCACCGATTGATTTAGTTATTTTTTTTGGTAGATTTTGGAACCCAAATCAAGCAAAAAAATTAATAGGCTTTCTATGGCCCACAATTGGGGAGAGAGAGAGAGATGGCACACCCAGGAGTCAAGACTGGCACACAAGCAGAAGGGGCAATATGAATCTCCCACAGATTTTTTTTTTTTTTTTTTTTTCAGGGAGACTTGAGAGAAAAAAAAATACAAAAAAAATGATTTTTTTCAGGAATAATTTAGAAACCAAAGAAAATAAAATGATTGTTTCAGGGAGAATTTAGAAAACAAATAAAACAAAAAATAGGCTTTCTAGGGCCCACTGAGTGACAGATGACGCACACAGGAGTCAGGAGTGGCACACAAGCCCAGAGGCCAATATTAATCTCCCACTGATTGATTTAGTGATTTTTTTTGGTAGATTTTGGAACCCAAATCAAGCAAAAAAATTAATAGGCTTTCTATGGCCAACAATTGGGGAGAGAGAGAGAGATGGCACACCCAGGAGTCAAGACTGGCACACAAGCAGAAGGGGCAATATGAATCTCCCACAGATTTTTTTTTTTTTTTTTTTTTTCAGGGAGACTTGAGAGAAAAAAAAATACAAAAAAAATGATTTTTTTCAGGAATAATTTAGAAACCAAAGAAAATAAAATGATTGTTTCAGGGAGAATTTAGAAAACAAATAAAACAAAAAATAGGCTTTCTAGGGCCCACTGAGTGACAGATGACGCACACAGGAGTCAGGAGTGGCACACAAGCCCAGAGGCCAATATTAATCTCCCACTGATTGATTTAGTGATTTTTTTTGGTAGATTTTGGAACCCAAATCAAGCAAAAAAATTAATAGGCTTTCTATGGCCAACAATTGGGGAGAGAGAGAGAGATGGCACACCCAGGAGTCAAGACTGGCACACAAGCAGAAGGGGCAATATGAATCTCCCACAGATTTTTTTTTTTTTTTTTTTTTTCAGGGAGACTTGAGAGAAAAAAAAATACAAAAAAAATGATTTTTTTCAGGAATAATTTAGAAACCAAAGAAAATAAAATGATTGTTTCAGGGAGAATTTAGAAAACAAATAAAACAAAAAATAGGCTTTCTAGGGCCCACTGAGTGACAGATGACGCACACAGGAGTCAGGAGTGGCACACAAGCCCAGAGGCCAATATTAATCTCCCACTGATTGATTTAGTGATTTTTTTTGGTAGATTTTGGAACCCAAATCAAGCAAAAAAATTAATAGGCTTTCTATGGCCAACAATTGGGGAGAGAGAGAGAGATGGCACACCCAGGAGTCAAGACTGGCACACAAGCAGAAGGGGCAATATGAATCTCCCACAGATTTTTTTTTTTTTTTTTTTTTTCAGGGAGACTTGAGAGAAAAAAAAATACCAAAAAAAAGATTTTTTCAGGAATAATTTAGAAACCAAAGAAAATAAAATGATTGTTTCAGGGAGAATTTAGAAAACAAATAAAACAAAAAATAGGCTTTCTAGGGCCCACTGAGTGACAGATGACGCACACAGGAGTCAGGAGTGGCACACAAGCCCAGAGGCCAATATTAATCTCCCACTGATTGATTTAGTGATTTTTTTTGGTAGATTTTGGAACCCAAATCAAGCAAAAAAATTAATAGGCTTTCTATGGCCCACAATTGGGGAGAGAGAGAGAGATGGCACACCCAGGAGTCAAGACTGGCACACAAGCAGAAGGGGCAATATGAATCTCCCACAGATTTTTTTTTTTTTTTTTTTTCAGGGAGACTTGAGAGAAAAAAAAAATACCAAAAAAAAGTTTTTTTTCAGGAATAATTTAGAAACCAAAGAAAATAAAATGATTGTTTCAGGGAGAATTTAGAAAACAAATAAAACAAAAAATAGGCTTTCTAGGGCCCACTGAGTGACAGATGACGCACACAGGAGTCAGGAGTGGCACACAAGCCCAGAGGCCAATACTAATCTCCCACTGATTGATTTAGTGATTTTTTTCAGGTAGATTTTGGAACCCAAATCAAGCAAAAAAATTAATAGGCTTTCTATGGCCCACAATTGGGGAGACAGAGAGAGATGGCACACCCAGGAGTCAAGACTGGCACACAAGCAGAA
Source organism: Ranitomeya imitator (assembly GCF_032444005.1). NCBI lineage: Eukaryota > Metazoa > Chordata > Amphibia > Anura > Dendrobatidae > Ranitomeya > Ranitomeya imitator. The sequence continues at coordinate 68,220,480 of NC_091285.1, read as the reverse complement.
GTGGCAATATGAATCTCCCACAGTTTTTTTTTTTTTTCAGGGAGACTTGAGAGAAAAAAAAATACCAAAAAAAAGATTTTTTTCAGGAATAATTTAGAAACCAAAGAAAATAAAATGATTGTTTCAGGGAGAATTTAGAAAACAAATAAAACAAAAAATAGGCTTTCTAGGGCCCACTGAGTGACAGATGACGCACACAGGAGTCAGGAGTGGCACACAAGCCCAGAGGCCAATATTAATCTCCCACTGATTGATTTAGTGATTTTTTTTGGTAGATTTTGGAACCCAAATCAAGCAAAAAAATTAATAGGCTTTCTATGGCCCACAATTGGGGAGAGAGAGAGAGATGGCACACCCAGGAGTCAAGACTGGCACACAAGCAGAAGGGGCAATATGAATCTCCCACAGATTTTTTTTTTTTTTTTTTTTTTCAGGGAGACTTGAGAGAAAAAAAAATACAAAAAAAATGATTTTTTTCAGGAATAATTTAGAAACCAAAGAAAATAAAATGATTGTTTCAGGGAGAATTTAGAAAACAAGTAAAACAAAAAATAGGCTTTCTAGGGCCCACTGAGTGACAGATGACGCACACAGGAGTCAGGAGTGGCACACAAGCCCAGAGGCCAATATTAATCTCCCACTGATTGATTTAGTGATTTTTCTCAGGTAGATTTTGGAACCCAAATCAAGCAAAAAAATTAATAGGCTTTCTATGGCCCACTATTTGTGAGAGAGATGGCACGCTCAGGACTGGCACACAAGCCCAGAGGCCAATATTAATCTCCCATTTTTTTTTTTCCAGGGAAAATTTATAAACCCAATAAAAAAAATAATAATAAATAGGCTTTCTATGGCCCACTATCTGAGAGAGAGAGATGGCACGCTTAGGACTGGCACACAAGCCCAAAGCCCAATATTAATCTCCCACTGATTGATTTAATGATTTTTTCAGGTAGAATTTAGAACCCAAATCAAGCAAAAAAATTAATAGGCTTTCTATGGCCCACTGAGTGAGAGATGGCACACACAGGAGTAAGGAGTGGCACACAAGCCCTGAGGCCAATATTTTTCTCCCACTGATTGATTGATTTTTTCAGGTAGAATTAGGAACCCAAATCAACCCAAAAAATAAATAGGCTTTCTATGGCCCACTATTTGTGAGAGAGATGGCACGCTCAGGACTGGCACACAAGCCCAGAGGCCAATATTAATCTCCCACTTTTTTTTTTTTTCCAGGGAAAATTTATAAACCCAATAAAAAAAATAATAATAAATAGGCTTTCTATGGCCCACTATCTGAGAGAGAGAGATGGCACGCTTAGGACTGGCACACAAGCCCAAAGGCCAATATCAATCTCCCACTGATTGATTGATTGATTTTTTCAGGTAGAATTATGAACCCAAATCAACCAAAAAAATAAATAGGCTTTCTATGGCCCACTATTTGTGAGAGAGATGGCACGCTCAGGACTGGCACACAAGCCCAGAGGCCAATATTAATCTCCCACTTTTTTTTTTTTCCAGGGAAAATTTATAAACCCAATAAAATAATAAAAAAATAGGCTTTCTATGACCCACTATCTGAGAGAGAGAGAGATGGCACGCTTAGGACTGGCACACAAGCCCAAAGGCCAATATTAATCTCCCACTGATTGATTTATTGATTTTTTCAGGTAGAATTTAGAACCCAAATCAAGCAAAAAAATTAATAGGCTTTCTATGGCCCACTGAGTGAGAGATGGCACACACAGGAGTAAGGAGTGGCACACAAGCCCTGAGGCCAATATTTTTCTCCCACTGATTGATGTTGTGATTTTTTCTGGTAGATTTTGGAACCCAAATCAAGCAAAAAAATAAATAGGCTTTCTATGGCCCACTGAGTGAGAGATGACACAGACAGAGATGGCACTCTAGCAGAAATGTCAATCTTAATCTCCCACAAAAAAAAAAAGAAAAAAAAAAAGGATCTGTCCTTCAATTACTATCTCCCTGCAGTAATCTCAGCCAGGTATGGCAGGCAGCAATAAGGAGTGGACTGATGCACAAATTAAATAAAAAGTGTGGACAAACAAACAAGATAGCTGTGCAGGAAGGAAGGAACAAGAGGATTTGTGCTTTGAAAAAAGCAGTTGGTTTGCACAGCGGCGTACACACAGCAATGCAGCTATCAGGGAGCCTTCTAGGGCAGCCCAATGAGCTACAGCGCTGAGGAAAAAAAAAGGAGCTTCCACTGTCCCTGCACACCGAAGGTGGTGTTGGGCAGTGGAAATCGCTACAGCACAAGCGGTTTTGTGGTTAATGGACCCTGCCTAACGCTATCCCTGCTTCTGACGAAGCGGCAGCAACCTCTCCCTAAGCTCAGATCAGCAGCAGTAACATGGCGGTCGGCGGGAACTCCCCTTTATAGCCCCTGTGACGCCGCAGACAGCAAGCCAATCACTGCAATGCCCTTCTCTAAGATGGTGGGGACCAGGACCTATGTCATCACGCTGCCCACACTCTGCGTTTACCTTCATTGGCTGAGAAATGGCGCTTTTCGCGTCATTGAAACGCGACTTTGGCGCGAAAGTCGCGTACCGCATGGCCGACCACGCACAGGGGTCGGATCGGGTTTCATGAAACTCGACTTCGCCAAAAGTCGGCGACTTTTGAAAATGTTCGACCCGTTTCGCTCAACCCTAATGGCCACTACACAGAATACGGAGCTGTGGTGTTCCAGTGCCATACATTACGCACTGCCACTCTTCAAGGCACCAGGTATCTGCTGATCATCAAGGTGCTAGCTGTTGGACCCCCACCAATATTATATTGCTAACCTCTGCCCCAGACCACCATTTTAATAATATCCATTGCATAAAATGTGTTTTGCATACTCTGAGAATATTTTTACCTTGATATCTTCTACCACAAAGACATCTTTGTGGAGCTCTAGTAGGTTCTTTATTGATAGAAAGCTCAGAAGAAAATGGTTCTCCTCAATGCCTTTTATATATGGCTGTATTGTGGCTCTAGACCAGGGGTCCTCAACCTTTCTTACCTTGAGAGCCACATTCCGCTATGAAAGTTGGTCGAGAGCCACAATGCAGATAGTCATAGAAAAACCTAGAGAAGGCACAGATAATAACATGCAGATTTTCACTTTCACTGTGGTTAGGAGTCGAGTTTCCTCTGCTGCACAGGGGGAATCTCGATCCGTCTCCGCTGCGGTCTCCCATTCTTCTCCAGCAGCAGTGGAGTCTGCTCAGCAGGGACGTCGATCCCAGCGTCTCTCTCAGTCTGACTCTGTGCGAAGAGTTACTGCTGCTTTTCCTGCTTCTGCCATTGAAGCCAGTGCTGGGCAGCGGCGAGTGGACATTTCTGGATCTAAGTCCTGCTTTTCTCTGTCTGAGCATGCCCAGGGCAGGATCTCCCGTTGGAGATCGAGGGTCACATGCTCAGGTACTGCAGCACATCCCATTGATCCTTTTGGCAGGTCCTGAAAGGGCAAAACTTCTGTAGCTGTTTCCTGTGCTGCAGCTATATAAACTGCGCATGACCGCACGGCCATGCGCTAGTATTGTCTTGTAAATATGTGTGTGTGTTGTGAGTGAAAGTCGCTCTTTAAATAACCCTCCCTATTGAATGTCTGTTCGCGGAAGGTGTATGTTTGCTATCTAGCGCCCGACTTATCCAACAGCACGAAACACACATTACAGCTACCAGTTGCTGTGTCCGCCAGTACGGCGCTGTGCGCTTGCTCTGCGCTTTCCTGACCCAAGCCTGGGTGGTTAGTGGCGTCCGTCAGTGCGGCACCGCACGCACTCTTGTGCCTTAATATTATTATTTATGTTCCTCTGACACACCCAGTTGCGGTGTTGTGCCAGCAAGTGTCTAATCGGACTTCAATCCTGTGTAGGGGTTGAGTCCGCTGACTTCTTGCTCGCGCTTTATGTGCGGTACTGCGGTCCTGTGACGCAACAGGATCGCTTCCTTCACGCAGGGTGAAGTTAACCCATGTGTGTATACTTAGTACCGCCATATAGTCCGTCTTACTAGCAGCAGGGTCTTTTAACTGCACGGTGGACCTCGGACTGCGAACGCACCTAATACCATAACATCTGATTCTTGGTGCGTTCCGCCAGTCCCTAACAACTGTATCCTTATGTATTTTACATTATTGTTATGCAAATTGAACTTTAGTGCCACCTATTGGAAGTAGCAATCTTAAAAGTCAATACCCTTTAACAGTCCCATAAGATGCTTCATATATTATTGGCCCCATATACTGCTCCATATGTAATTGGCCCGATATACTGCTCCATATGGAATTGGCCCCATATACTGTTCCATATGGAATTGGCCCCATATACTGCTCCATAAGGAATTGGCCCCATATACTGTTCCATATGGAATTGGCCCCATATACTGCTCCATATGGAATTGGCCCCATAAGATGCTCCATATTAAATTGGCCCCATAAGATGCTCCCTATAGAATTGGCCCCATAAGATGCTTCCTATTAAATTGGCCACATAAGATGCTCCATATTAAATTGGCCCCATATACTGCTCCATATGGAATTAGCCCCATATACTGCTCCATATGGAATTGGCCCCGTATACTGCTCCATATGGAATTGGCCCCATATACTGCTCCCTATAGAATTGGCCCCATAAGATGCTTCCTATTAAATTGGCCCCATAAGATGCTTCCTATTAAATTGGCCCCATAAGATGCTCCCTATAGAATTGGCCCCATAAGATGCTCCCTATTAAATTGGCCCCATAAGATGCTCCCTATAGAATTGGCCCCATAAGATGCTCCATATTAAATTGGCCCCATAAGATGTTCCATATTAAATTGGCCCCATAAGATTCTCCATATTAAATTGGCCCCAAAAGATGCTCCCTATATTACTGGCCCCATAAGATGCTCCCTGTTATGACCTGGTGGTAAGGACAATAATGGACCTGGTGGTTAAGAGCACACGGAATGACCTGATAGTTACTAATAATATAGGATGAGCTCTGAGACGTGGGAACTCTGCTGACCGCAATCCCTAATCCTATCACACACACTAGAAATAGCCGTGGATTGCTCCTAACGCTCCCTATGCAACTCGACACAGCCTAAGAAACTAGCTAGCCCTAGAGATAGAAAAATAAAGCCTACCTTGCCTCAGAGAAATTCCCCAAAGGAAAAGGCAGCCCCCCACATATAATGACTGTAAGTAAAGATGAAAATTACAAACACAGAGATGAAATAGATTTAGCAAAGTGAGGCCCGACTTACTGAACAGACAGAGGATAGGAAAGGTAACTTTGCGGTCAGCACAAAAAACTACAAAAAGACCACGCAGAGGGCGCAAAAAGACCCTCCGCACCGACTCACGATGTAGAGGCGCTCCCTCTGCGTCCCAGAGCTTCCAGCAAGCAAGACAAAAATCAAAATAGCAAGCTGGACAAAAAAATAGCAAAACAGAGAAAAACAAGCAGGAACTTAGCTTCTGCTGGGAAGACAGGTCACAAGAATGATCCAGGAGAGAACTAGACCAATACTGGAACATTGACAGGTGGCATGGAGCAATGATCTAAGTGGAGTTAAATAGAGCAGCCAGCTAACGAATTAACCTCGTCACCTGTGGAAGGAAACTCAGAAGCCGCAGCACCACTCACAACCACCAGAGGAAGCCCATGGACAGAACCAGCCGAAGTACCATTCATGACCACAGGAGGGAGCTTGACAACAGAATTCACAACAGCTCCCTATATTACTGGCCCCATAAGATGCTTCCTATTAAATTGGCCCCATAAGATGCTCCCTATAGAATTGGCCCCATAAGATGCTCCATATTAAATTGGCCCCATAAGATGTTCCATATTAAATTGGCCCCATAAGATGCTCCATATTAAATTGGCCCCATAAGATGTTCCCTATATTACTGGCCCCATAAGATGCTCCCTATATTACTGGCCCCAAAAGATGCTCCCTATATTACTGGCCCCATAAGATGCTCCCTATATTACTGGCCCCATAAGATGTTCCCTATATTACTGGCCCCATAGGATGCTCCCTATATTACTGGTCCCATAGGATGCTCCCTATATTACTGGCCCCATAGGATGCTCCCTATATTACTGGCCCCATAAGTTGCTCCCTATATTACTGGCCCCATAGGATGCTCCCTATATTACTGGTCCCATAGGATGCTCCCTATATTACTGGCCCCATAGGATGCTCCCTATATTACTGGCCCCATAAGTTGCTCCCTATATTACTGGCCCCATAAGATGCTTCAAATTAAATTGGCCTCATAAGATGCTCCCTATAGAATTGGCCCCATAAGATGCTCCATATTAAATCGGCCCCATAAGATGTTCCATATTAAATTGGCCCCATAAGATGCTCCATATTAAATTGGCCCCATAAGATGCTCCATATTAAATTGGCCCCATAAGATGCTCCCTATATTACTGGCCCCATAAGATGCTCCCTATATTACTGGCCCCATAGGATGCTCCCTATATTACTGGCCCCATATAATGCTTCATATTTGGGCCCCGACTGATGGTCCCCATATATTGCTCCAAATATTAAAAAAAAAAGAAATACTCACCTCTCGTTGCTTGTCGCTGCTCTGGACTCCTCAGCGTCTTCCTACTCTGCGTTGTGACTGCTCAGGCAGAGAATACATTTCAAAAACCTGACCTGCACATCCAAACACAGACTTAGTGTGAACAGGTGCTGAACCTAGAGTCGCCAACTCGTATATAGTTAAGTAAATAAGGCAGCACACTGCAGCGCTAAAACATGCAAACTTGAAAACACGAAATTTGAACTGCATTACTGCATTAGAAATATGAAAAATGAGAGCTTTTAGCGCATAAAAATGGCCAATTTTATGTGTACCTGGTAGCCCCTTTACGGAATCTCTCTTATATACCAGGTCCTACGCTTGCCTTACCTCGCTGAGAATAAACGTCTCCACCTGAATGGGTACATGTGAAACCTCTTCTTAGACTAAAATTCTCTCTCTCTGTGGAGGGGTATTGGACCTGCTGTAATTAAAACACCTGAAGCTAGGAGGCGGAGTGCACGATCAGAAGGCTAGAGAATACATTTCAAGAACCTGACCTGCACATCCAAACATAGACTCAGTGTGAACAGGTGCTGAACCTAGAGTCGCCAACTCGTATATAGTTAAGTAAATAAGGCAGCACACTGCAGCGCTAAAACATGCAAACTTGAAAACACGAAATTTGAACTGCATTACTGCACTAGAAATATGAAAAATGAGAGCTTTTAGCGCATAAAAATGGCCAATTTTATGTGTACCTGGTAGCCCCTTTACGGCATTTCTCTTATACCAGGTCCTACGCTTGCCTTACCTCGCTGAGAATAAACGTCTCCATCTGAATGGGTACATGTGAAACCTCTTCTTAGACTAAAATTCTCTCTCTCTGTGGAGGGGTATTGGACCTGCTGTAATTAAAACACCTGAAGCTAGGAGGCGGAGTGCACGATCAGAAGGCTAGAGAATACATTTCAAAAACCTGACCTGCACATCCAAACATAGACTCAGTGTGAACAGGTGCTGAACCTAGAGTCGCCAACTCGTATATAGTTAAGTAAATAAGGCAGCACACTGCAGTGCTAAAACATGCAAACTTGAAAACACGAAATTTGAACTGCATTACTGCACTAGAAATATGAAAAATGAGAGCTTTTAGCGCATAAAAATGGCCAATTTTATGTGTACCTGGTAGCCCCTTTACGGCATCTCTCTTATACCAGGTCCTACGCTTGCCTTACCTCGCTGAGAATAAACGTCTCCATCTGAATGGGTACATGTGAAACCTCTTCTTATACTAAAATTCTCTCTCTCTGTGGAGGGGTATTGGACCTGCTGTAATTAAAACACCTGAAGCTAGGAGGCGGAGTGCACAATCAGAAGGCTAGAGAATACATTTCAAAAACCTGACTTGCACATCCAAACATAGGCTCAGTGTGAACAGGTGCTGAACCTAGAGTCACCAACTCGTATATAGTTAAGTAAATAAGGCAGCACACTGCAGCGCTAAAACATACAAACTTGAAAACGTGTTTTCAAGTTTGCATGTTTTAGCGCTGCAGTGTGCTGCCTTATTTGCTCAGGCAGAGGGCGCGCACTGATGATGTCATTGCGCCCTCTGACCTGAACGTCACAGTCAGAGGATGGAAGACGCTGCAGCGCTGGAACCGGGAGAGGTAAGTATCACAAGTGCTGGGGCCCGGCACAGGCAGGGGGTCCACTCACGGGGGCCGGCACTATAGTGCGCCAGTGTCCCCGACGGCGAGTGGGCACCCTGCCTGCTCAGAGCCCCGCCACTTGCCCGGGTGCTGACGCCCGCCCTGGGTGGGTATTACATGCAGCGGGGCGGCTCCCTAGGGACTTTTTTACTGTGATCGTCGGCGAGCCACATGTCAGGGGCAGGTGAGCCACATGTGGCTCGCGAGCTACGGGTTGGGGACCCCGGCTTTAGACAAACCTCAGGTTGTAAGAAGGTAAAAATAACATGTTACCTTGTATACATGGATTGTAACTGTTAAGAAATAATGATGAAGGGACTGGGGGTACAATTCAAGTGAAATAGGGTCTTATCCGATAACACAGTAATATATTGAAAAAATTGTGAAGTTGTATAACCCACAACACAAGTTTAAGCTTTGGAGAAAAGATGGTCCAGCTGCAGCACCACCAACAGGTTGAAAGGTCCAACGTGATATTCGAATAGTGGTAAAATGTGGGTGACCTTCTCAGCCCGTTTTGTATCCACAATAGAGATCCAATATGCGGTATCAGAGTGTCTATGTGGTTTCATTCTCAACGCGTTTCGAAGTTGGCAAACTTCTTCTTCAGGACACCCACAACAGTAAGATGGCATTTGAACATAGCATTATTGTCAGGATCATTTTATGCTAGAAATTTAAAGATTGTTAAAAAATATATATAAGTTTAAGCATTCTGAAATACTTGCTGGCAGGTACCACAAGAGCTTAATGTATGCAAAAATCCATCAACTATCACTCTTTTATTTCTTAAGGCAGCTTTCTTTTCACAATGCTCTTTCATTTGCATAACACAATTTGGGTAGCTTTTATGCAGATTTATGAGAGAAAAGTTTTATGGATATGGAAACGACCCAGTTTTAATCCTGTGATGTGATGACCCTATTGAGTGTGCACATGAGACCCCTTCATAAAACGAAATATACGGGCAGAGAAGCTCTAAGTCCCACTATAGAAACAAGTAATGTATGCATAACCCATGAAAAACTACAGACAATGGTCCATTTAGATTTTGTTCTCAGACAATGTTCCATTTAGATTTTGTTCTCAGACAATGTTATTTGCATATCTCACAATAGCGGTTAACATTCTGTAATTGGTGATTAATTGCTGTTTTCCAGTTAAACGGAAACTGATGCCTTCAATAAACTGCAAAAGAAGTAGATTTTTCTAACATATAACATTAATTTGTAAAAAAAATATATAGAAAACTCAGCAGGTGGCACAAAATACTGATAGGGAGCAGTTACCTATTTCTGGTGGACATCACATTGAGTATATGAGTTTTGCCATCTTTAGACGCCTACCTGGACACCTTCTTTAGACTTTGTATCTTAGAATGTAAAGAATCACGAATGAACATAAGTATTTATTAACAAGTTAAAGGGGTTTTCCAGCAAAAAAATAATCAGCAAAATAATTATTACATAGTTCTTTTGGCGCGTGGCCGTGGAGTACTCGGTACCGGTCCTCTCTATCTCGGTGCTGGGGTTGTCACGGTGGCTGGACCCAGTCCGTGACCCTGCTAAGGGGCGTCCAATAAAAGGGGTGATGAAAGTTTGTCAAGGGTTCGTGACGCCACCTGTGGTATTCGGTCAGGGTGACCGACGCTGCTGAGGGGTCCACTGGGGTGATGTAATGGCAGCTAGATGGAATACCTTCCCACAGGTGAAGTGTATCCCCAGGGCTTCCCAGTAGTGTAGGTGGCGATGATGTGAGGCACAGTTAATAATGAGGACACAGGGTTGCAGTCTCTTTACCTTTTTACTGAAGACTTCGGGATACGCAATCCAGAGGACTGCTAACAGGGCTCATCCAGAGTTCCCTTTGCAGGTGGAAATCAGTGCCTACCAACTAGCGCCTGTGTGTTGTAGTCCTTCCCTGCTGAGCATTCGGGATAGTCCTCACAACTTTTGTATTCGTTCTTTCTCTTCTTCATCCCCCATGTTTATCTGGCTAGGACGCACCCGTATGACGGGTAGGCTCGGAGCTATTCTGGGACCCTAGAGACATCCCTCTCCATTTTTGCCCCCTATGTCTGCTTAGGTGATGTAAGGTAGATAGCCAACCTATAATCAACTGTCCTGCCGCTGTTTGAAGTAATGCTTGAAGTCTGTTACTTCCTCGGCGTTCCGGCCAGCGGCTACGCACCTCAGTAGGATGTTGCCGATCTCAGGGCACGACTCCTACTGGTTTATCTCCTTGTGCTGCAATTTTGTTTCTCACTTCTCCACAATATCCTTCGCTTCGTGTCCTTCCTTAGGATGCCGCCGCAAGGTAGTGCAGGCGCGGCTCCGTAACGATCTGTCCTTTCTGCTAGGCACTTGCCAGGAACCCACCCCTGAGAGGTCCTCCCTGGAGCTCTCCCAGGCTGCGTTCTGTTCTAAGTTCCTATCCAACGCCCAGTTTTACCAAAGTGTGAGGAGTGGCCTAATACATAATTGTCAGGACAATTATGAAATTGCCTGATGAGTGATGGATGAGACAAAGTGGCTGCTTCCACTTCTAGGATAGTTATTGGGGAACCCACAGTGAACGTGTGGTATATACCCCTCTGATTCCAGTGCATGGAATATATGTATATACACCACATACAGTCATTGCCAGCTCCGCAATAACATAAAAAACACTAGCTGACACCTCTAATCGTTTATACAGGATGATTGGACACTCGTTACAGATAGTGTATGACTTCAGGTGTGCGGTTTACAGAGCAAGAGGAACAGAGATATTAAATTTTATATTTACTCCAGAAAAATCAGCAGTGTTTATAAAAATATACAAGATCATGCAGAATGGGAACAAAACAATATGATATATACAATTACATAAAATAAAAATGGATAACAAAAGAAAATTACTAAACATTGGTCCCAGAAGTTTAGTGGAGAGTGGGACTCCAGGAAAATGGACAGAACCTACAGCAAGCTGCACCTTCCAAAAACTGACAAAGACGCAAATCCAGTTTCTGTTTTTTATTAGCTCTAAAGTATGATCACACGTTCCTTTGATGAGCTCTTGTAGAGCGGATTGTGGGATGTGCTGGGTCTGTTATAATTTTATGAAATCCCCAACTTACAAGATGTCTTTGCCTCAGAAGATCTCAGGGGTGTGATATTGATGTCTTATTTTTTATCGCGATTTTATCCTTACATAGATACTGAATAGGACCTGGTTTGCATCGCCTATGGACCTGATATCAAGTTGAAGGTGTGCTTTTGGCCTCATGGCGTTGTTTTTAGTGAATGTGTTCTGTTTATTCCTTCGCTATGATGCCAAAAATATATAGCCTATAAATATTGGTTCGATACAAACCCTAATATTCCTATCTGGATCCCGGAGCCAAGCTGTCTTTAATCTGTGCTGTAAGAAAGGAAACCCTGTTCCTGCAAAGGCACACTTCTCCCATAGTAAAGAAATCTCCTTTTGGTATCTGGTTCCTTGAAAAGACCTTTCTTGCTTAATTACCTGTATACCGCATGGAGCACCTACATCAAAAGCAGCTTGAATTGTTAGCTCTTCCTATGTTTTAATGTGTTTATCTCACTTCCTCATATGTTTAATAAGAAGTCCTGCTTTCCAAGGAGTTTCACCTTTCTGGAGATGTCTTATGGATATTATTTTTTCTATGACAATGCACAAAGCAAATAAATTGGGAAACATTTTGATCACCCACTTTGACTTTAGTAACTTTTGTTTATTTATCTTTTAGAGATAAGTAAATTGATTAAGAGTGGACTAAATTCGACTCTAATTTAGCTTTTCATCTTAATCCAGCACAGACTGCCATCACGTCTTCCAGCCAGGAGTCATCTCTGCAGGAAATAACACAATTATCTAGACCTCCGCTTGTAGAACACATTACTTAAGTTTATTTAATTACTTAAATTTACTTTACATAGTGTCGCTTTGCACAGTAACAGGACCTCCCCCCCATTTAAAACAGTGTCCTCAGAAAAAAAATAAATACATCACTGCAGTAATAATATCCCCCATCCTGGCCCCATGTATCTCATTCCTGGCTCCAGCCATATGTTTTCCCATTCTGTCCTCATGAGTATCCATTCTGCCCCATATGATCTCTCCATCCTGCCCCATCTGTCCCATGATCCTGCCCCATCCGTCCTATGATCCTGCCCATCTGTCCCCATGATCCTGCTCCATCTGTCCCCATGATCCTGCCTCATATGTCCCCATGATCCTGCCCCATCTGTCCCATGATCCTGCCCCATCTGTCCCCATGATCCTGCCCCATCTGTCCCCATGATCCTGCCCCATCTGTCCCCATGATCCTGCTTCATCTGTCCCCATGATCCTGCCCCATCTGTCCCATGATCCTGCCCCATCTGTCCCATCATCCTGACCCATCTGTCCCATGATCCTACCTTCCCATCTGTCTCCATCGTATCCATCCTGCACCATGATCCTGCCCCATCTGTCTCCATCCTGCTCCATCTGTCTCCATCCTGCCATGTGTCTCCCATCCTGCCCCCCTGTGTCTCACATTCTGCCCCCTGTGTCTCCCTTCCTGCCCCCTCTGTCTCACATCCTGCCCCCTGTGTCTCACATCCTGCCCCCTTTGTCTCACATTCTGCCCCCTGTGTCTCACATTCTGCCCCCTGTGTTTCACATTCTCCCCTCGTGTCTCACATTCTGCCCCCTGTGTCTCACATCCTGCCCACCTGGGTCTCACATCCTGCCCCCTGTGACTAACATTCTTCCCCCCTGTGTCTCACATCCTGCCCCTTGTGTCTAACATTCTTCCACCCTGTGTCTCACATTCTGCCCCGTGTCTCACATTCTTCCCCGTGTCTCACATTCTTCCCCCTGTGTCTCACATTCTGCCCCCATGTCTCACATTCTGCCACCCTGTGTTTCACATTCTGCCCCTGTGTCTCACATTCTTCCCCCTGTGTCTCACATTCTGCCCCATGTCTCACATTCTGCCCCCCTGTGTCTCACATTCTGCCCCCCTGTGTCTCACATCCTTCCCCCCATATCTCACATCCTGCCCCATCTCACATTCAACCCCCTTGTCTCACATTCTACCCCCTTGTCTCACATTCTACCCCGTGTCTCACATTTTTCCCCCTGTGTCTCACATCCTGCCCCCGTGTCTCACATCCTGCCCCCCAGTCTCACATCCTGCTCCCTGTGTCTCACATCCTGCCCCCTGTGTCTCACATTCTGCCCCCTGTGTCTCACATTCTGCCCTGTGTCTCATATTCTGCCCCCTGTGTCTCACATCCTGCCCACCTGGGTCTCACATCCTGCCCCCTGTGACTAACATTCTTCCCCCCTGTGTCTCACATCCTGCCCCTTGTGTCTAACATTCTTCCACCCTGTGTCTCACATTCTGCCCCGTGTCTCACATTCTTCCCCGTGTCTCACATTCTTCCCCCTGTGTCTCACATTCTGCCCCCATGTCTCACATTCTGCCACCCTGTGTTTCACATTCTGTCCCTGTGTCTCACATTCTTCCCCCTGTGTCTCACATTCTGCCCCCATGTCTCACATTCTACCCCCCTGTGTCTCACATTCTGCCCCCCTGTGTCTCACATCCTTCCCCCATATCTCACATCCTGCCCCATCTCACATTCAACCCCCTTGTCTCACATTCTACCCCCTTGTCTCACATTCTACCCCGTGTCTCACATTTTTCCCCCTGTGTCTCACATCCTGCCCCCAGTCTCACATCCTGCTCCCTGTGTCTCACATCCTGCCCCCTGTGTCTCACATCCTGCCCCCTGTGTCTCACATTCTGCCCCCTGTGTCTCACATTCTGCCCTGTGTCTCATATTCTGCCCCGTGTCTCACATTCTGCCCCGTGTCTCACATTCTGCCCCCCGTGTCTCACGTTCTGCCCTGTGTCGCACATTCTGCCCCATGTCTCACATTCTTCCCCCTTGTCTCTCATTGTGCCCCCTGTGTTGTTTCCATTCCTGCCCCCTGTGTTGTTTCCACTCCTCCCCATGTGTTGTTTCCATTCCTGCCCCTTGTGTTGTTTCCATTCCTGACCCCTGTGTTTTCCATTCCTGCCCCCTGTGTTTTCCATTCCTGCACTTTGTGTCTACATTCCTGCTGCCCTCTGTATCTCCATCAAGCCCCCGTGTCTTACATCCTGCTACCTTTTCACCAATCTGCCACGGGCCTGCCGCATTCAGTAAAAATAAAAAAATCCTTTCTCCTTACCTGGCCGTGCCGACGTCCATCCCAGGCATTTCAGCATGGACTCGCCGGCGAATGACAATGATGTTATATGCTGGCGACGTGCGCGCTGACGTCAGCTGCCAGCCTCCGATTGGCTGGCGGCTATAACTATTGCATTGTGGGCCCGGATGGGCCCGCAAGGCAATGGAACCTGCATCTCGGGGCCCGTGGCCGGGCCTGATGGGTAGATGAGACGGGGCCCGATGTGGGCCCCCTCTGCTCACCCCCTCTGCCCACCGGGCCAAATACGCCAGTTAGGGCAGTAGTGCCCTACTGGCGACAATGGCCTTCGATATGCTATTGTAATACTTTTAAGCTTACTGCTAAAGAGAAATAATCAATTTACATGTATATTCTATATTTTACGCTTACATAAATCACAAGCATGCATGCGCAGTCCATATATCTTATGATCCGTACTTCTGAAAATGTGGCAATAATAAGATCTCATTTGTCATGTTGTGCTCTTGCGTATAAAATGGAAATGGATACACATTGTTTTCTTTTTGTAGGAGTCATATAAGGAGCGTGACATAAAAGCGAACACAAGGTCAGAAGTGTAATATCCACATTCAGTCTACTCATTAAACTCAAAAGCCATTTGGACTGAGACACCATTGTTGAGCAGGTCTACAGCGGCCTCTCCTGCTGCTCCCCTCATGATTTATTAGGAAATAGTCTGTCTCCATACGCTACACAAGAATATGCTATTTGCAGGGAAACCTTCACTCGGATTACAGTTATTCATATAAATCTAATGTTCAAAGGATTTGCCAAAGTGACTTGAGTTACAGTAACTTGCATAGAAAGGACGGCAATGTTGTATGATCCGTATTTTTATTTCGATGGTAGGTGGCCTAAAGATTTATAGCAAGTGAACCAAACACTGAACTGCACACAGCTATAAAATGCTCTAAATTTAAAGCAGCGACAGCCCATTGAATATATCTATATATGAAAGTTCCACGGTAGATAGGAAACTCATTGTCTATTCTTTAGAATATAAAGACCAACTGCCATTAAAAATGTAGTTTACATTTCTTGGCTCTCCATTTTAGCCTAAGTCAATAGCAAACCTATTGTTAGTTTCCTATTTTTTATCCTTTACTGTACATTTTCATCTCATTTTGGTAGAACTTACCTCTATACAGTATTTAGCCATTTCCATTTTTTTTTTTATCATTGGCAACAGAAATAAGTGGAATTTTTCACCTAAATTGTAAACTTGTGATATTCCTAATTAGCAGTTTTGCTAGTCCATATAGTGCAATATCAATATAGATATTATTCTCTAAAAAACAAAGCAGGCTAATTTTTAATGGCCTCTTAATGGCCAGTCTTTCTCTCATTGAGAAATAGCAAGACTCGAATCAAGCCAAATATTTGAAAATGCCCAACACCCCAGTTTTGTACTCTTAAGTTATAATGGTGCTATATAAATGATAGGAATTAATTCTATTTATGATATAAATGTCAAAATAAATTCAGAATAAGCTATTAATGATCTTTCTTTATAATTTTTGCCTAACTACAGTGCCTAAACTATTATTATGTTTCAATGCTGTATTACTTTTATTTTACTATTATTACTATAATTAATTAATTATTAGTGATGAGTGTGCTTGTTACTCGAGATTTTCGAGCATGCTCAGGTGTTCTCCGAGTATCTTGGGCGTGCTCGTAGATTATGTTTGTGTCCCCACAGCTGCCTAATTTGCAGCTGTTAGACAACCTGAACACATGCAGGGATTGCTTGTCTGTTAGGGAATCCCCACATGTATTCAGGCTGTCTAGCAGCCGCAATCATGCAGCTGTGCCAACACAAACATAATCTACGAGCACGCCCAAGATACTCGGAAAACACGCAAGCATGCTCGGAAAACTCGAGTAATGAGCACACTCGCTCATCACTATTCATTATATATCTGGTGTTGATGTAGAATGTTATGTATAATCTTTAGAGTCCTGAACTGGGAGTTATTCCAATATTCTAACAAGGTACAAACAAGTCTAAAAGCTGAATGCTGATTCCGCACCAGCCATTTCTACTATTCCCCTCTATACACCTGTGTGCTCAGCTTGGCCGAGCATGCGTGTGTTTTTTTATGCGGAAACGAGAGAGGCTGCTATGAGACACCTCTACTAGCAGCTTATCTCCTTGGAAAACGAGAATGATGGAAAATACAATTGACATTCCTGATGCTTCTCTCCTTCATTATCTGCTTGGGGAGATCTAGAAGACCTCCATATACATCAGATGTTCATTCAGATCTGCCAAAATTGGCAGATTCAGTGAATTTTATTCGTGTATAGAGGGGCGATCATCAGAGGTTAGCTTGTAGATTTACTAAAAGAGTGATTTGACCAACCACATCGACTGTGGTCGACATGTAAAAATATTTGGAAGGGCCAGTCTGTTGCCAGCATTTAGGGCACTTGGTTCTAAGAAGGCTGGCTCTAATGATCTGGCCTTGCTCTATGTGTGAGCCGGGAGTCTACTTTATGATAGCCTATGAAGTCTTGTTCTGACCCTCCACATTGTAAAAGCCACTTCCACGAGACGCAGAGCATGGTGTGAACCTGAGCGTCACATAGAAGTGGAGCAGAAGGGTGCTGGACACCGGAGAAGGTGGCTATAGGTTAATGTATTAATACTTTCATACTACATTACATGCATTTATATACACATTTAATAAAAAAAATAAAGATGGGAGTGCTTATTTAATGAATATATCCCTTCTATAGCATAAAACAAATGTTACATTTCTCAAAAATTGTTTGAGCCAAATCATTCAAAAACTGGTTTCTTTTAATACAGGTTCTTTCCTAATGAATGTCAGTGGCAACAAGTTTGCAGGCTACAAATGGCAAATTACATTTGAAAGCTTCCTTTTTGGTATTATTTTTCCTTTTTTTGAACAATGAAAGTTCAACAAGGGTCAAGTTAAAAAAAATGTAGGAACTGGGGTCAAGTTGGCTGTTTCTCCCATTTACAATTCTGACATCTCATTTCAAAACAGCATAATTAAGGTGTAGTCTGCCAAACTGCAAAAAAAAAGCCTTTCTGCATAAAAAGAGCACATCAGGATCTGATGGTGATGCCTCGAGCAGGTGCAATGGTCCCTAGTTTATCTTACATTGTAAAAAAACACATCTGTTTATCTCACAGGTAGTCTGTATTACGTTTCCCTGATTTTTATCTCCTATGTTCCTTCAGGGCTAAAAGAAAACGCTGCTTCCAGTGGTAGGTGGTCAGAGATGTGTACAGCTGCTCTCCTCTCCGCTTGATTGACAAATGCTTTAGTGAGACGAATGCATCGGATACGCTTCTGTGAACTTGCATGGATCTGAACAAGTGTTTCCCATTTAGCATGTGACAGCGAGAGTGCCGCAGGTGATGATCCGCAACAATTCAGGTAACATGGACTCTGCTCCTTTAGAAACACTTGGTCTAATTAGCTGCCACTTGACTTACCAAGAGACCATTGTTGTCCCGAAGTAACACTAGAATTCTGAAAGGGTTTACATTTTGGTTGTCGGCAAATTGATGAGTAGAAAGATTTTATCATTCGAAAAGGCTAATTAAAAACTAGTAAGACATTGTTTTCTACTGAATGTTAAGAAACCAAAACTGGGACTATAAATGAATCTATTTAGATCCCTGGTGCTGCCCTATTAACATTTTTGAAACTTGCTTATTTGAAATAAAGCTGATTTTTGAGGGTGAAAATTCTCATTTACAGAATACTTTTGAATAATTAAATTTTACATTTATATTTCCTGCAGATCACGGCCCCTCTTTCAATGTGTCCTTCAGCACATGTGATAACCCTGTTCCTTTTCTAACCTTTTGAACAAAATAATAATCCCCATAATATATAAATAATGAAATTCACTGTTACTTACCCTTCCCGAGTCTAATATTACATCTCATCGCGTTGCTACTGTGATTGTCTACAGGCTGCTGTGGTGATATCACTCCAATAGAACTGCAGCCAATCACTGGGCATGGTAGCTCATGCCATCTACATCAGCACAGCTGCTGAGCTCATTGATGGCGCTAGCAACGATGGCGCTCTTTTCACGATATCACTGCTAAAGCTCGTCAACGATCAGAAAATCAGCGGCTAACCTGGGGAGGATATTTTTACTTTTTAATATGGGGAATTAGTTGGGAAAGTTTAAAGGGGAGAAACCCCTTATAACTGAACTAAATCATGGGGAAATAAATGATTATTTTTTTCCATATCCTCTTTATTTGTGACATGCTGTCATTTTTTTAATTGAAATGTAATTCTGTGAAATAGAATTCTAGGCAAAAATGTAAAATGACATTTTTATAGGATAAAGTCAATCTTCATCTATAGATTAACAATTCTACTAAAATGTAGAGCTTTAGATGGGTTGTCCAATTTGAAATTCTTATTTTGCTAGAAGTATTCCCTCAAGATAAGCGGGTAACGGCCTATCCTACTGCTAATTACTTTGAATTAGACTGAATTCTAGAATGCATTTGGCCACTCATCACTGCTACAATTTTATCATCATCATCATCTGTACCATCTAACCGAGCTGTTCTCCTCTTCCAACAGGTATGCACTGAATGTCCCCAGCTCTGCCTAGACCCTGACTGTGTATCTGAACTGCATTTATTTTTCTCTGGTATGCACTGAATGTCCCCAGCTCTGCCTAGATCCTGAATGTCTATCTGAACTGCATGTTTTTTCTCTGGTATGCACTGAATGTCCCCAGCTCTGCCTAGACCCTGAATGTGTATCTGAACTGCATTTTTTTTCTCTGGTATACACTGAATGTCCCCAGCTCTGTCTAGACCCTGAATGTGTATCTGAACTGCATGTTTTTTCTCTGGTATGCACTGAATGTCCCCAGCTCTGCCTAGACCCTGAATGTGTATCTCAACTGCATTTTTTTCTCTGGTATGCACTGAATGTCCCCAGCTCTGCCTAGACCCTGAATGTGTATCTGAACTGCATTTTTTTTCTCTGGTATACACTGAATGTCCCCAGCTCTGTCTAGACCCTGAATGTGTATCTGAACTGCATGTTTTTTCTCTGGTATGCACTGAATGTCCCCAGCTCTGCCTAGACTCTGAATGTGTATCTCAACTGCATTTTTTTCTCTGGTATGCACTGAATGTCCCCAGCTCTGCCTAGACCCTGAATGTGTATCTGAACTGCATTTTTTTCTCTGGTATGCACTGAATGTCCCCAGCTCTGCCTAGACCCTGAATGTGTATCTCAACTGCATTTTTTCTCTATATGCACTGAATGTCCCCAGCTCTGCGTAGACCCTGAATGTGTATCTCAACTGCATTTTTTTCTCTGGTATGCACTGAATGTCCCCAGCTC
Organism: Ranitomeya imitator; assembly: GCF_032444005.1. Taxonomy (NCBI): domain Eukaryota; kingdom Metazoa; phylum Chordata; class Amphibia; order Anura; family Dendrobatidae; genus Ranitomeya; species Ranitomeya imitator. The sequence continues at coordinate 68,200,594 of NC_091285.1, read as the reverse complement.
TGCCTAGACCCTGAATGTGTATCTGAACTGCATGTTTTTTCTCTGGTATGCACTGAATGTCCCCAGCTCTGCCTAGACCCTGAATGTGTATCTGAACTGCATTTTTTCTCTATATGCACTGAATGTCCCCAGCTCTGCCTAGACCCTGAATGTGTATCTGAATTGCATTTTTTTCTCTGGTATGCACTGAATGTCCCCAGCTCTGGCTAGACCCTGAATGTGTATCTCAACTGCATTTTTTTCTCTGGTATGCACTGAATGTCCCCAGTTATGCCTAGACCCTGAATGTGTATCTAAACTGCATTTTTTCTCTATATGCACTGAATGTCCCCAGCTCTGCCTAGACCCTGAATGTGTATCTGAATTGCATTTTTTTCTCTGGTATGCACTGAATGTCCCCAGCTCTGGCTAGACCCTGAATGTGTATCTGATCTGCATTTTTTTCTCTGGTATGCACTGCTCACCCTTTACTTTTGCTCCATAATGTATTTCACTTCTCTGGTGTCTTCCATGCACACCTCTGAGCGGTCAGTCTAACCCCTCTACACTTTTATGAGCTTTTGTTCAACTCTGAACATGTGTTCTGACCACACACCCCCACTTCCACTCACAGCTTATTCCTCTTACCAGCACATATATTCAGATGCAGGAGTCTGCTCCAAACGTAGTCTGATCCATACATCTTTCAAATTCCATCTTTCAAATTACATATTATTAATTACTTTGAATTAGACTGGAATTGACTGGAAGATAACAGAATACCAAAACACTACAATGTTTCAGTTTATTTTCTCTTTCACTCCCATACTACCTTCCTTCTTACAATCTCCTGCAATCCCTCCACCAAGTAAAGAACTAGTCATTTCTCCATCCATCCTCCCTAGTCATCTCACCTTCTCCTCGTAACTGTTCCTCCACATACAATCCTTTTTCTCCAGACACACACGGCCGCATCATGTCCTATCCTGTTCCCACCTCCTAACGCACTGTCTGCTACTCCTCATCTCTGGTGATGTATCCCCAAATCCCGGCCCTCCTCAACACATCCCCACACTCATGTCTAACCTCCTGCTACGATCCTCTGCATGTTTTCCCAACCATGATAACCTCATAACCATTCATCCAGCCCCTCACTCCCCTGACCCCCTACCTGGAGCACTATGGAACGCATGCTCTGTGTGCAACAGACTGCCATTTATCCATGACCTCTTCGTTACCAACAAATTCTCCTTCTTTGGCATCACTGAAACCTGGCTCACCCCCTCTGACTCAGCCTCTCCAGCTGTGCTTTCCTATGACGGACTCCACCTCTCTCACACCCCTTGCCCCAGCAACAAATGTTGTGGAGGGGTTGGCTTGCTCCTGTCCGACACCTGCTCATTTACTACAATCCCGCTACCACCTTCCGCTACTCTTCCCTTGTTCGAGGTACACTCCGTCCGCATCTATTCCCCCTCCAACCTCCAGCTGGCTGTCATCTACTGCCCCCCAGAACTAGCCATCTCCAACTTTCTCGACCACCTCACCACCTGGCTACTTCATGTCCTCTCTGCTGACATCCCCACTATCATCATGGTTGACTTCAATATCCCCATTTACACTTCCACCTCAGCTGCCTCTAAACTTTTATCGCTTACTACCTCCTTTGACCTCACTCAATGGTCCTCTGAGGCCACTCACAAAGATGGCCACACGCTAGACCTCATCTTCACCTGCCTCTGCTCCCTTACTAATCTCATTAACTCACTAACCCTGTCTGACCACAATCTACTGACATTCTCTTCCCTCTCCCCTCCTAGTGTGCAACCCTCGCTCCATAAACTCGCTCGCCCTCGCAGAAATCTCAAACACCTCAACTTACAATCACTCTCTGAGTCCCTTCTCCCTCTTACAGACATAGCCTTCCTTCATGACACAGATGCTGCTGCCACTTTTTATAATACCACAATAACAGCAACACTCGATTCGGCTGCCCCGCTCTTGCATATCAAAACTCGTACACTCAACAGACAGCCCTGGCTGATCGGCGTGACCAAAGAACTGAGACGGGCTTCCAGGATCGCTGAGTGGAGATGGAATTGATACCGCTCTGCCGACCACTTCTTTGCATACAAGAAGTCCCTCGCCAGCTTCAAGTCCATGCTCACTGCCGCAAAACAAACTTACTTCACATCTCTCATATCCTCCCTGTCTCACAACCCTAAACAGCTTTTCAACACTTTCAATTCTCTACTCTGTCCCCCCGCACTCCCTCCCTCCCCTCTCATTTCTGCTGAAGACTATGCCTCTTTCTTTAAACAGAAGATCAATATGATCAGAGAAAGCTTTGGCACACAATGCCCAATGTCCCTCTTAGCTGCTCAACCCTGTTCCTACAAAACCAGCTTCTCCACCATGGCAGAAGATCAGCTCTCCGCCCTCATGTCTAGATCACAACTTACCACCTGCACGCTTGACCTGCTCCAGTCCCACCTCATCCCTAACCTTGCCACAGTCTTCATCCCAACCCTAACACACCTCCTCAACCTCTCACTGACTCCTTCAATCATGCCAAGATCATACCCATCCTTAAAAAGCCCTCCCTCAACCGATCCTCTGTGTATAGCTATCGCCCAATATCTCTTCTCCCTTATGCCTCAAAATTACTGGAACACGTCGGTCCATCTTGAACTGTCCTCCCACCTCTCCTCCTGCTCCCTCTTTGACCAGTTACAATGTGGCTTCTGACCCCATCACTCAACTGAAACTGCCCTAACTAAAGTCACCAATGACCTACTAACTGCCAAGAGCAAGCGACACTACTCTGTCCTCCATCTCCTGGACCTGTCTTCTGCCTTTGACACTGTGGACCACTCCCTTCTGCTACAGATCCTCTCATATCTTGGCATCACAAACTTGGCCCTATCCTGGATCTTGTCATATCTGACAGACCGAACATTCAGTGTCTCCCTCCCCCACGTCACCTCCTCACTTCACCCCTTGTCTGTCGGTGTTCCTCAAGGCTCTGTTCTAGGACCCCTACTCTTCTCCATCTACACCTTTGGCCTGGGACAGCTCATAGAATTCCACGGGATGCAGTATCATCTCTATGCCAATGACACGCAGGTCTACTTATCCAGACCTGACCTCACCTCCTTACTTAACAAAATCCCACACTGTCTGTTTGCTATCTCGGCCTTCTTTTCTGCTCACTTTCTAAAACTCAACATGGACAAAAGATAATTCATCATCTTTCCCCCATCTCACTCTACCCCTCCACCAGACCTATCCGTCAATGTCAATGGCTGCTCAATTTCCCAAGTCCCACACACCCAGTGCCTCAGGGTGATCCTTGACTCTGCCCTTTTTTTCAAGCCACATATCCAAGCCCTTGTCTCCTCCTGCCATCTCAAACTCAAAAATATTTTCCGAATCCGTGCATTCCTTGACCGCGACACCACAAAAAACCTAGAGCATACCTTTATCATCTCCCGCCTTGACTATTGCAACCTCTTACTCTCTGGCCTCCCCTCTAGCACTCTGGCACCACTCCAATCCATCCTACACTCTGCTGCCCGACTAATCTACCTGTCTCCCCGCTATTCCTCAGTCTTTCTCCTGTGCCAAGCCCTTCACTGGCTTCCTATTGCCCAGAGACTCCAGTTCAAAACCCTTACAATGACATACAAAGCCATCCACAACCTGTCTTCTCCATACATCTGCGACATGGTCTCCCGGTACTTACCTACATGCAACCTCCGATCCTCTCAAGATCTCCTTCTCTACTCCCCTCTCATCTCTTCTTCCCACAACCGCATCCAAGACTTCTCCCGTGCTTCCCCCATACTCTGGAACTCTCTATCCCAACACATCAGACTCTCGCCTACCATAGAAACCTTCAAAAAGAACCTGAAGACTCACCTTTTCCGACAAGCCGACAGCCTGCAGTGATCCTCAACCTACTGAACCACTACACAACCAGCTCTACCCTCTCCTAATGTATCCTCACCCATCCCCTGCAGACTGTGAGCCCTTGCGGGCAGGGTCCTCCCTCCTTATGTACCTGTGTGTCTTGTTTTTTGCTCAAGTTTAATGTTTTTGTCTATATTTGCCCCCTTTTTCACATGTAAAGCGCCATGGAAGAAATGGCGCTATAAAAATATATAATAATAATAATATGACAGCACAGAATTATGTGTAGCACCTGTAGGATCAAAATGCTGACTATATCCAAGAATGCCTTGGGGGCAGTGTAGTTTCCAAAATTGGATAACTTGTGGGGTGTTTATGCTGTTTTGGCACCTATTGGGGCCCTTCAAATGCAACATAGCAACCATAATCTATTTCAGCCAAATTTGTGCTCCAAGAGTAAAAAGTATTCCTCCTCTTCTGAGCCCTGCCATTTGTCCAAGCAGTAGTTTATGACAAAATGTGGGATAATTTTTTGTGCTTTTCATTTTAGCCTGAGGGGTGGCTATTTTTAAAATGGCATCAAATTGCTTGGGTCACTATGAGATATAATAAAGGTAATTACCTTTGAGAAATTGGTACTTCATATTTTAGTTCACTCATTCCTTTAGGGCCCAATAATGGTTTCCTTGAATATGGAAATAGTTATACCAAACTTATATTTTCTAGAAATAATTACTTTATTTTTTATTGCAATTTTTAATAGTTCATCAGCTCAAATGAATGATTAAAAGGATTAAAAATTAAAAGTATATTATGATAACATTACCACACTAATGATATCTGTCCAGTATCTGTATATTATCAAACATGGAGCAGATGATATAAAACTGTTCTCCATATTTACGCATACACAGGATAAAAAAAGTCTGCACACCCATGCAATAGCCAGGTTTTTGTCATTTAAAAAAAATACTAAGAAGAATAAGAAAACTAAAATAATGTGATACAGGAAAGAAATATATCTTGATACCATGTTAGCCAGTAGATAGAAAAATATTTAGAATTGAGAGTCCTCAGTGGTTGATACCTTTTAATGGCCAACTGAAAAGATGTTAATAAATTGCAAGCTTTCGAGACTACCCAGGTCTCTTCATCAGGCAAAGACTAAAACAAATTCTGAAGAATCACATATTTATGCACAACATAGTATAGAAGTAAAAAAAATACTATGTTGTGCATAAATATGTGATTCTTCAGAATTTGTTTTAGTCTTTGCCTGATGAAGAGACCTGTGTAGTCTTGAAAGCTTGCAATTTATTACCATCTTTTCAGTTGGCCATTAAAAGGTATCAACCACTGAGGACTCTCAATTCTAAATATTTTTCTAAAATAATGTGGTCACATAAGTCGCTCTTATAATTGGGCATGTTGTTGTATTCAGTATTAGCCAATCATATACCCAGATTTAATCATAGTCAATACACATCTGCCATCATTTAATGTGATTTTCATTAACTCCATATAAAGTTTTGCTCTTCTAGTAAAATTTTCCTAACATTTTCATAGTTTCATTTTACAACAAAAGACATGGTCCATAAACAGCTTGTAACACAGTAAAAAAATCTCACCATTAAAGGGAACCTGTCAGCAGATTTTGCCGCTATAAGATGTGGCCACTGCCTTTAAGGGCTTAATTTAAGCATTATATAATGCCCTGTTGAGGGCATAGTAAAGTACTGCAGTGCGTAGGCACCGGGAAAGGTCAGAGTGTCCCAGCACCTTCGTACAGCAGTACTTTACTCTGCCCTCAACAGGGCAGATAAGTATGCCTGCGCAGGAGCACTGATGCTGGGGAGTGATGAATACGCAGGAGGGCGGTGTCACAAGAAGATGGGAGGCGCCAGACCCGGACCTGCAGCACCCATCAGACCAGACCACACAGGACCGCCCCCCAGGTGAGTATAATATAACTTATTTTTCTTCGCTTGCAGGTCGGACTGGGGGCTTATCAACAGAATTATAGAATGTTGTAGACAAGCCACGAAAAGCAGTGGCCGCATCTTATAGTGGCAAAATCTGCTGACAGGTTCCCTTTAAAAGTTATCAGCCAGTAGAATTGTAAAATTTTTTTTTACAAGGCATTAGATATACAATAGAACACTGTGCAGATGGTCATCAAGAAATGGCTTAAATTTGGTATAACCTAGAGCTGGATGCCCCTGAAAATTGGATGAAAGACAAGAAGAAAATTGACCTTTGAGGCTGCCAAGAGGCCTACAGAAACATTATAAATAACAAAAGACTGACTGTCACTTCCAAACAGAAAACAGGTGTGAACAGGTGCTTAACCCCTCTCTGACATACGACGTACTATCCCATCGAGGTGGGGTGGGCCCGTATGACCTCCGATGGGATAGAACATCATACGCGATTGGCTGCACTCACGGGGGGAGCACGGCCGATCGCAGCCGGGTGTCAGCTGCCTATCGCAGCTGACATCTGGCACTATGTGCCAGGAGCAGTCATGGACCACCCCAGCACATTAACCCCCAGCACACTGCGATCAATCATGATCGCGGTGTGCCGGCAGTATAGGGAAGCATCGCGCAGGGAGGGGGCTCCCTGCGGGCTTCCCTGAGACCCCAGCAGCAACGTGATGTGATTGTGTTGCTGCGAGGGTCTCTTACCTCTCCTCCCTGCAGCAAGCCCGGATCCAAGATGGCCGCGGCATCCGGGTCCTGCAGGGAGGGAGGTGGCTTACCAAGTGCCTGCTCAGAGCAGGCTCTTGGTAAGCCTGAAGTGCTGTAAGTCAGATCGCTGATCTGACAGAGTGCTGTGCAAATGGTCAGATCAGCAATCTGTGATGTCCCCCCCGGGACAAAGTAAAAAAGTTAAAAAAAAAAATTTCCACATGTGTAAAAAAAAAAAAATTCCTAAATAAAGAAAAAAAAATATTATTCCCATAAATACATTTCTTTATCTAAATAAAAAAACAAACAATAAAAGTACACATATTTAGTATTGCTGCGTCCGTAACGACCCAACCTATAAAACTGGCCCACTAGTTAACCCCTTCAGTAAACACTGTAAGAAAAAAAAAAACCACGAGGCAAAAAACAACGCTTTATTATCATACTGACGAACAAAAAGTGGAATAACACGCGATCAAAAAGACAGATATAAATAACCATGGTACCGCTGAAAACATCATCTTGTCCCGCAAAAAACGAGCCGCAATACAGCATCATCAGCCAAAAAATAAAAAAGTTATAGTCCTCAGAATCAAGCGATGCCAAAATAATTTAATTATTTTTTTCTATAAAATAGTTTTTATCGTATAAAAGCACCAAAACATAAAAAAATGATATAAATGAGATATCGCTGTAATCGTACTGCCCCGAAGAATAAAACTGCTTCATCAATTTTACCAAACGCGGAACGGTATAAACACCTCCCCGAAAAGAAATTCATGAATAGCTGGTTTTTGGTCATTCTGCCTCACAAAAATCGGAATAAAAAGCGATCAAAAATTGTCACGTGCCTGAAAATGTTACCAATAAAAACGTCAACTCGTCCCACAAAAAACAAGACCTCACATGACTCTGTGAACTCAAATATGGAAAAATTATAGCTCTCAAAATGTGGTACCGCAAAAAATATTTTTTGCAATAAAAAGCATCTTTCAGTGTGTGACGGCTGCCAATCATAAAAATCCGCTAAATAACCTGCTGTAAAAGTAAATCAAACCCCCCTTCATCACCCCCTTAGTTAGGGAAAAAATAAAAAAATGTATTTATTTCCATTTTCCCATTAGGGTTAGGGCTACAGTTAGGGTTAGGGCTAGAATTAGGGCTAGGGTTAGGGTTAGGGTTAGGGTTAGGGCTACAGTTAGGGCTAGGGTTAGGGTTAGGGCTAGGGCTAGGGTTAGGGCTAAGGGTTAGGGTTAGGGCCAGGGTTAGGGCTAGGGTTAGTGCTAGGGTTAGGGCTAGGGTTAGGGTTGGGGTTAGTGTTAAGGCTACAGTTAGGGTTGGGGCTAAAGTTAGGGTTAGTGTTATGGACCTGGTGGTTAGGAGCACCCGGAACGACCAGATGGTTAAACTCACACAGGACAAGCTCTGGGAAGTGGGAGCTCTGCTGACCGCAACCCCTAATCCTATCACACAACTAGAAATAGCCGTGGAGCATACCTAACACGACCTAGACGCCTCTTCACAGCCTAAGAGCTAACTAGCCCTAAAGATAGAAAATAAAGCCTACCTTGCCTCAGAGAAATTCCCCAAAGGAAAAGGCAGCCCCCCACATAAATTGACTGTGAGTTAAGATGAAAGTCACAAACACAGAAATGAAACAGGTTTCAGCAAAGGGAGGCCAGACTTACTAAACAGACTGAGGATAGGAAAGGTATCTTTGCGGTCAACACAAAAAACTACAAAAGACCACGCAGCTAGCAAGTCAAAATCATGATAGCCAACTGGACAAGGAAACAATGAACAAATAATAACTAGCAGGGACTTAGCTTCTGCTGGAGTAGACAGGTCACCAGAAAGATCCAAGAGCGAACTGAAGCAGTACAAGAACATTGACAGCTGGCATGGAGTAACGATCTGAGTGGAGTTAAATAGAACAGCCAGCCAAAGAATAAACTACGTCACCTGTGGAAGGAACCTCAGAAGCAGCAGCTCCACTCACAGCCACCAGAGGGAGTCCATGGACAGAACTCGCCAAAGTACCATTCATGACCACAGGAGGGAGTTCGAAAACAGAATTCACAACAGTACCCCCCCTTGAGGAGGGGTCACCGAACCCTCACCAGAGCTCCCAGGCCGATCAGGACGAGCCAAATGAAAGGCACGAACTAGATCGGCAGCATGAACATCAGAGGCAAAAACCCAGGAATTATCTTCCTAACCATAACCCTTTCACTTGACCAGGTACTGGAGTTTCCGTCTCGAAATACGAGAATCCAAAATCTTCTCCACCACATACTCCAACTCCCCCTTGACCAACACCGGGGCAGGAGGATCAACGGAGGGAACCATAGGCGCCACGTATCTCTGCAATAACGACCTATGGAACACATTATGGATGGCAAAAGAAGCTGGAAGGTCCAAACGAAATGACACAGGATTAAGAACTTCAGAAATCTTATACGGACCAATGAAACGTGGCTTAAACTTAGGGGAGGAAACCTTCATAGGAACATGACGAGATGACAACCAAACCAAATCCCCAACACGAAGTCGGGGACCAACACAGCGCCAGCGGCTAGCGAAACGTTGAGCCTTCTCCTGGGACAATGTCAAATTGTCCACCACATGAGTCCAAATCTGCTGCAACCTGTCCACCACCGTATCCACACCAGGACAATCCGAAGGCTCAACCTGCCCTCAAGAGAAACGAGGATGGAAACCAGAATTACAGAAAAAAGGCGAAACCAAAGTAGCCGAGCTGGCCCGATTATTAAGGGCGAACTCAGCCAAAGGCAAGAAGGACACCCAATCATCCTGATCAGCAGAAACAAAGCATCTCAGATATGTCTCCAAAGTCTGATTAGTTCGTTCGGTTTGGCCATTTGTCTGAGGATGGAAAGCCGAAGAAAAAGACAAATCAATGCCCATCTTAGCACAAAAGGACCGCCAAAACCTCGAAACAAACTGAGAACTTCTGTCCGAGACGATGTTCTCCGGAATGCCATGCAAATGAACCACATGCTGGAAAAACAATGGCACCAAATCAGAGGAGGAAGGCAATTTAGACAAGGGTACCAAATGGACCATCTTAGAGAAGCGATCACAAACCACCCAAATGACCGACATCCTTTGAGAGACAGGGAGATCAGAAATAAAATCCATGGAAATATGCGTCCAGGGCCTCTTCGGGACCGGCAAGGGCAAAAGCAACCCACTGGCACGAGAACAGCAGGGCTTAGCCCGAGCACAAGTCCCACAGGACTGCACAAAAGAACGCACATCCCGTGACAAAGAAGGCCACCAAAAGGATCTAGCCACCAAATCTCTGGTACCAAAGATTCCAGGATGACCCGCCAACACCGAACAATGAACCTCAGAGATAACTCTACTAGTCCATCTATCAGGGACAAACAGTTTCTCCGCTGGACAACGGTCAGGTCTATCAGCCTGAAACTTCTGCAGCACGCGCCACAAATCAGGGGAGATGGCAGACAAAATTACCCCCTCTTTGAGAATACCCGCCGGCTCAGGAACACCCGGAGAGTCAGGCACAAAACTCCTTGACAGGGCATCAGCCTTCACATTCTTAGAGCCCGGAAGGTACGAAACCACAAAATCAAAACGGGAGAAAAACAGCGACCATCGAGCCTGTCTAGGATTCAACCATTTGGCAGACTCGAGATAAGTCAAATTCTTGTGATCCGTTAAGACCACCACGCGATGCTTGGCTCCTTCAAGCCAATGTCGCCACTCCTCGAATGCCCACTTCATGGCCAACAACTCTCGATTGCCAACATCATAATTGCGCTCAGCAGGTGAGAATTTTCTAGAAAAGAAGGCACATGGTTTCATCACCGAGCCATCAGAACTTCTTTGCGACAAAACAGCCCCTGCTCCAATCTCAGAAGCATCAACCTTAACCTGAAACGGGAGCGAAACATCTGGCTGGCACAATACAAGGGCAGAAGAAAAACGACGCTTCAACTCCTGAAAAGCCTCTACAGCCGCCGAGGACCAATTGACCACATCAGCACCTTTCTTGGTCAAATCAGTCAACGGTTTAGCAACACTAGAAAAATTAGCGATGAAGCGACGGTAAAAATTAGCAAAGCCCAGGAACTTCTGCAGGCTCTTCACAGATGTCGGCTGAGTCCAATCATAAATGGCCTGAACTTTAACAGGGTCCATCTCGATAGTAGAAGGGGAAAAAATGAAACCCAAAAATGAAACCTTCTGAACCCCAAAGAGACATTTCGACCCCTTCACAAACAAGGAATTCGCACAAAGGACCTGGAACACCATTCTGACCTGCTTCACATGAGACTCCCAATCATCCGAAAAGACCAAAATATCATCCAAATATACAATCATGAATCTATCAAGGTACTCTCGGAAGATGTCATGCATAAAGGACTGAAACACAGATGGAGCATTAGAAAGCCCGAATGGCATAACCAGGTACTCAAAATGGCCCTCGGGCGTATTAAATGCTGTTTTCCATTCATCGCCCTGTTTAATTCGCACAAGATTATATGCCCCTCGAAGATCTATCTTGGTGAACCAACTAGCCCCCTTAATCCGAGCAAACAAATCAGACAGCAGCGGCAAAGGATACTGAAATTTGACTGTGAACTTATTAAGAAGGCGGTAATGAATACAAGGTCTCAAAGAGCCATCCTTCTTGGCCACAAAAAAGAACCCTGCTCCCAACGGTGATGACGATGGGCGAATATGACCTTTCTCCAAAGATTCCTTTATATAACTCCGCATAGCGGCGTGCTCTGGCACAGAAAAATTAAACAGTCGGCCCTTAGGAAACTTACTACCAGGAATGAAATTAATAGCACAATCGCAATCCCTATGAGGATTTGGGCTCTTCAAATACATCCTGGTAATCTGACAAAAACTCAGGGACTTCAGAAGGAGTGGAAGGCAAAATTGACAGCAATGGAACATCACCATGTACCCCCTGACAACCCCAGCCGGACACAGACATAGATTTCCAATCCAATACTGGATTATGGACCTGTAGCCATGGCAACCCCAAAACGACCACATCATTCAGATTATGCAACACCACAAAACGAATATCCTCCTGATGTGCAGGAGCCATGCACATGGTCAATTGAGTCCAGTACTGAGGCTTATTCTTGGCCAAAGGCGAAGCATCAATTCCTCTCAATGGAATAGGATACTGCAAGGACTCCAAGAAAAAACCACAGCGCCTGGCAAACTCCAAGTCCATTAAATTCAGGGCAGCGCCTGAATCCACAAATGCCATAACAGAATAGGATGACAGAGAGCAAATCAGAGTAACGGACAAAAGAAATTTAGACTGTACCATGCCAATGGTGGCAGACCTAGCGAACCGCTTAGTGCGCTTAGGACAATCGGAGATAGCATGAGTGGAATCACCACAGTAAAAACACAGCCCATTCCGACATCTGTGTTCTTGCTGTTCCGCTCTCGTCAAAGTCCTATCACATTGCATCAGGCCTATGCTCAGAAAATACCACCAAATGGTGCACAGCTTTGCGCTCACGCAAGCGCCGATTGATCTGAATGGCCAAGGACATAGACTCATTCAGACCAGCAGGCGTGGGAAATCCCACCATGACATCCTTAAGGGCTTCAGAAAGACCCTTTCTGAAAATTGCTGCCAGGGCACACTCATTCCACTGAGTAAGCACAGACCACTTTCTAAACTTCTGACAGTACACCTCCACTTCATCCTGACCCTGACACAAAGCCAGCAAGATTTTCTCTGCCTGATCCACTGAATTTGGTTCATCATAAAGCAATCCAAGCGCCAGAAAAAACGCATCTACATCACGCAATGCAGGATCTCCTGGCGCAGGGGAAAATGCCCAGTCTTGAGGGTTACCACGCAACAAAGAAATAATGATTTTTACTTGTTGAACGGGGTCACCAGAGGAGCGTGGTTTCAAAGCTAGAAACAGTTTACAATTATTTTTGAAATTCAAGAACTTAGATCTATCCCCAGAAAATAAATCAGGAATAGGAATTCTAGGCTCTAACATAGGATTCTGAACCACAAAATCTTGAATGTTTTGTACCCTTGCAGTGAGATGATCCACACAAGAGGACAGACCTTGAATGTCCATATCTACACCTGTGTCCTGAACCACCCAAAGGTTTAGGGGAAAAGAAAGACAAAACACAGTGCAAAGAAAAAAAAATGGTCTCAGAACTTCTCTTATCCCTCTATTGAGATGCATTAATACTTTGGGCCAGCTGTACTGTTATGGACCTGGTGGTTAGGAGCACCCGGCACGATCTGATAGTTAAACTCACGCAGGACAAGCTCTGGGATGTGGGAGCTCTGCTGACCGCAGGCCCTAATCCTATCACAACAACTAGAAATAGCTGTGGAGCGTTCCTGACTCTCCCTAGATGCCTCTTCTCAGCCTAAGAGCTAGCTAGCCCTAGAGGTAGAAAATAAAGCCTACCTTGCCTCAGAGAAATTCCCCAAAGGAAAAGGCAGCCCCCCACATATATTGACTGTGAGTAAAGATGAAAGTCACAAACGCAGAAATGAAACAGGTTTCAGCAATGGGAGGCCATACTTACTAAACAGACAGAGGATAGGAAAGGTATCTTTGCGGTCAGCACAAAAAACTACAAAAGACTACGCAGAGTGTGCAAAAAGACCTCCGCACCGACTCACGGTGCGGAGGTGCCACTCTGCATCCCAGAGCTTCCAGCTAGCAAGACAAAATCATGAAAACCAGCTGGACAAGGAAACAATGAACAAATAATAACTATCAGGAACTTAGCTTCTGCTGGAGAAGACAGGTCACCAGAAAGATCCAAGAGCGAACTGAACCAATGCAGGAACATTGACAGCTGGCGTGGAGTAACGATCTGAGTGGAGTTAAATAGAGCAGCCAACCAAAGGATAAACCATGTCACCTGTGTAAGGAACCTCAGAAGCAGCAGCTTCACTCACAGCCACCAGAGGGAGTCCATGAACAGAACTCGCCGAAGTACCATTCACAACCACAGGAGGGAGTTAGACAACAGAATTCACAACAGTGCTCTTTCCATTCCGAGCCCTCCCATCCGCCCAAACGGTGGTCCCACCCCACATATGGAGTATCAGCGTACTCAGGACAAATTGGACAACAACTTTTGGGGTCCAATTTTTCCTGTTACCCTCGGGAAAATACAAAACTGGGGGCTAAAATATAATTTTTGTGGGAAAAAATGTTTGTTTTAGTTTTACGGCTCTGCATTATAAACTTCTGTGAAGCCATTGGTGGGTCAAAGTGCTCACCACACATCTAGATAACTTCCTTAGGGGGTCTACTTTCCAAAATGGTGTCACTTGTGGGGGGTTTCAATGTTTAGGCATATCAGTGGCTCTCCAAACGCAACATGGCGTCCCATCTCAATTCCTGTCAATTTTGCATTGAAAAGTCAAACGGCGCTCCTTCTCTTCCAAGCTCTCCCATGCGCCCAAACTGTGGTTTACCCCCACATATGGGCTATCAACGCACTCAGGACCAATTGTACAACAACTTTTGGAGTCCAATTTCTTCTCTTACCCTTGGGAAAATAAAAAATTGGGGGCGAAAATATAATTTTTGTGAAAAAATATGATTTTTTATTTTTACGGTTCTGCATTATAAACTTCTGTGAAGCACTTGGTGTGTCAAAATGCTCACCACACCTCTAGATAAGTTCCTTAGGGGGTCTACTTTCAAAAATGGTGTCACTTGTGGGGGGTTTCAATGTTTAGGCACATCAGGGGCTCTCCAAACGCAACATGGCGTCCCATCTCAATTCCTGTCAATTTTGAATTGAAATGTCAAATGGCTCTCCTTCACTTCCGAGCTCTGTTATGCGCCCAAACAGTGGTTTACCCCCACTTATGGGGTATCGGCGTACTCAGGACAAATTGTACAACAACTTTTGGGGTCCATTTTCTCCTGTTACCCTTGGTAAAGTAAAACAAATTGGAGCTGAAATAAATTTTTTGTGAAAAAAAGTTAAATGTTCATTTTTATTTAACCCCTTTACCCCCAAGGGTGGTTTGCACGTTATGGACCGGGTCAATTTTTACAATTCTGACCACTGTCCCTTTATGAGGTTATAACTCTGGAACGCTTCAACGGATCCCGGTGATTCTGACATTGTTTTCTCGTGACATATTGTACTTCATGATAGTGGTAAAATTTCTTTGATATTACCTGCGTTTATTTGTGAAAAAAACGGAAATTTGGCGAAAATTTTGAAAATTTCGCAATTTTCCAACTTTGAATTTTTATGCAATTAAATCACAGAGATATGTCACACAAAATACTTAATAAGTAACATTTCCCACATGTCTACTTTACATCAGCACAATTTTGGAACCAAAAATTTTTTTTTGTTAGGGAGTTATAAGGGTTAAAAGTTGACCAGCAATTTCTCATTTTTACAACACCATTTTATTTTAGGGACCACATCTCATTTGAAGTCATTTTGAGGGGTCTATATGATAGAAAATACCCAAGTGTGACACCATTCTAAAAACTGCACCCCTCAAGGTTCTCAAAACCACATTCAAGAAGTTTATTAACCCTTCAGGTGCTTCACAGGAATTTTTGGAATGTTTAAATAAAAATTAACATTTAACTTTTTTTCACAAAAAATTTACTTCAGCTCCAATTTGTTTTATTTTGCCAAGGGTAACAGGAGAAAATGGACCCCAAAAGTTGTTGTACAATTTGTCCTGAGTACGCTGATACCCCATATGTGGGGGTTAACCACAGTTTGTGCGCATGGCAGAGCTCGGAAGGGAAGGAGCGCCATTTGACTTTTCAATGCAAAGTTGACTGGAATTGAGATGGGACGCCATGTTGCGTTTGGAGAGCCACTGATGTGCCTAAACATTGAAACCCCCCACAAGTGACACCATTTTGGAAAGTAGACCCCCTAAGGAACTTATCTAGAGGTGTGGTGAGCACTTTGACCCACCAAGTGCTTCACAGAAGTTAATAATGCAGAACCGTAAAAATAAAAAATCATTTTTTTTCACAAACATTATCTTTTCGCCCCAAATTTTTTATTTTCCCAATGGTAAGAGAAGAAATTGGACCACAAAAGTTGTGGCACAATTTGTCCTGAGTACTCTGATACCCCATATGTGGGGGTAAACCATTGTTTGGGCGCATGGGAGAGCTCGGAAGGGAAGGAGCGCCGTTTGACCTTTCAATGCAAAATTGACAGGAATTGAGATGAGACGCCATGTTGCGTTTGGAGAGCCACTGATGTGCCTAAACATTGAAACCCCCCACAAGTGACACCATTTTGGAAAGTAGACCCCCTAAGGAACTTATCTAGAGGTGTGGTGAGCACTTTGACCCACCAAGTGCTTCACAGAAGTTTATTATGCAGAACCGTAAAAATAAAAAATCATTTTTTTTTCACAAAAATTATCTTTTCGCCCCCAATTTTTTATTTTCCCAATGGTAAGAGAAGAAATTGGACCACAAAAGTTGTGGCACAATTTGTCCTGAGTACTCTGATACCCCATATGTGGGGGTAAACCATTGTTTGGGCGCATGGGAGAGCTCGGAAGGGAAGGAGCGCCGTTTGACCTTTCAATGCAAAATTGACAGGAATTGAGATTGGACGCCATGTTGCGTTTGGAGAGCCACTGATGTACCTAAACATTGAAACCCCCCACAAGTGACACCATTTTGAAAAGTAGACCCCCTAAGGAACTTATCTAGATGTGTGGTGAGCACTTTGACCCAATAAGAGCTTCACAGAAGTTTATAATGCAGAGCCGTAAAAATAAAACAAAATTTTTTTCCCACAAAAATAATTTTTTAGCCCCCAGTTTTGTATTTTCCTGAGGGTAACAGGAGAAATTGGACCCCAAAAGTTGTTGTGCAATTTGTCCTGAGTGCGCTGATACCCTATATGTGGGGGAGAACCAGCGTTTGGGCGCATGGGAGGGCTCGGAAGGGAAGGAGAGCCATTTGGAATACAGACTTAGATGGAATGGTCTGCAGGCGTCACATTGTGTTTGCAGAGCCCCTAATGTACCTAAACAGTAGAAACCCCCCACAAGTGACCCCATATTGGAAACTAGACCCCCCAAGGAACTTATTTAGATGTGTTGTGAGAACTTTGAGCCCCCAAGTATTTCACTACAGTTTATAACGCAGAGCCGTGAAAATAAAATAAAAAATTTCCCCTCAAAATTATTTTTTAGCCCCCAGTTTTGTATTTTCTCGAGGGTAAAAGGAGAAATTGGACCCCAAAAGTTGTTGTCCAATTTGTCCTGAGTGCGTTGATACCCCATATGTGGGGTGAACCAGCGTTTGGGCGCATGGGAGGGCTCGGAAGGGAAGGAGCGCCATTTGGAATGCAGACTTAAATGGAATGGTCTGCAGGCGTCACATTGCGTTTGCAGAGCCCCTAATATACCTAAACAGTAGAAACCCCCACAAGTGACCCCATGTTGGAAACTAGACCCCCCCACGAACTTATCTAGATGTGTTGTGAGAACTTTGAGCCCCCAAGTGTTTCACTACAGTTTATAACGCAGAGCCGTGAAAATAAAAAATCTCTTTTTTTCCCACAAAAATTAATTTTTAGCCCCCAGTTTTGTATTTTCCCAAGGGTAACAAGAGAAATTGGACCCCAAAAGTTGTTGTCCTATTTGTCCTGAGTACGCTGATACCCCATATGTTGGGGTAAACCCCTGTTTGGGCACACGGGAGAGCTCGGAAGGGAAGGAGCACTGTTTTACTTTTTCAATGCAGAATTGGATGGAATTGAGATCGGTCGCCATGTCGCGTTTGGAGATCCCCCTGATGTGCCTAAATAGTGGAAACCCCCCAATTATAACTGAAACCCTAATCCAAACACACCCCTAACCCTAATCCCAACGGTAACCCTAACCACACCTCTAACCCAGACACACCCCTAATCCTATTCCCAATCGCAAATGTAATCCAAACCCTAACCCTAACTTTAGCCCCAACCCTAACTGTAGCCTTAACCCTAACCCTAGTCCTTACCCTAGCCCTAACCCTAGCCCCAACCCTAACCCTAACCCTAGCCCTAGCCCTAACCCTAACCCTAACCCTAACCCTAGTCCCAACCCTAACCCTAGCCCTAACCCTAGCCCTAACCCTAGCCCTAAACCTAGCCCTAGCCCTAACCCTAACCCTAGCCCTAACCCTAGCCCTAACCCTAGCCCTAATCCTAGCCCTAACCCTAGCCCTAGCCCTAACCCTAGCCCTAGCCCTAGCCCTAACCCTAACCCTAGCCCTAACCCTAGCCCTAACCCTAGCCCTAACCCTAGCCCTAGCCCTAACCCTAACCCTAACCCTAGCCCTAGCCCTAACCCTAACCCTAGCCCTAACCCTAATGGGAAAATGGAAATAAATACATTTTTTTCATTTACTTTTATAGCGGGTTTTTTAGCGGATTTTTATGATTGGCAGCCGTCACACACTGAAAGACGCTTTTTATTGCAAAAAATATTTTTTGCGTTACCACATTTTGAGAGCTATAATTTTTCCATATTTGAGTCCACAGAGTCATGTGAGGTCTTGTTTTTTGCGGGACGAGTTGACGTTTTTATTGGTAACATTTTCGGGCACGTGACATTTTTTGATCGCTTTTTATTCCAATTTTTGTGAGGCAGAATGACCAAAAACCAGCTATTCATGAATTTCTTTTGGGGGAGGCGTTTATACCGTTCCGCGTTTGGTAAAATTGATAAAGCAGTTTTAATCTTCGGTTCAGTACGATTACAGCGACACCTCATTTATATCATTTTTTTATGTTTTGGCGCTTTTATACGATAAAAACTATTTTATAGAAAAAAATAATTATTTTTGCATCGCTTTATTCTGAGGACTATAACTTTTTTATTTTTTTGCTGTTGTCACTGTATTGTGGCTCGTTTTTTGCGGGACAAGATGACGCTTTCAGCGGTACCATGGATATTTATATCCGTCTTTTTGATCGCGTGTTATTCCACTTTATGTTTGGCGGTATGATAATAAAGCATTGTTTTTTGCCTCGTTTTTTTTTTTTTTTTCTTACGGTGTTTACTGAAGGGGTTAACTAGTGGGCCAGTTTTATAGGTCGGGTCGTTACGGACGCGGAGATACTAAATATGTGTACTTTTATTGTTTTGTTTTTTTTATTTAGATAAAGAAATGTATTTATGGGAATAATATATATTTTTTTTTTTTCATTATTTAGGATTTTTTTTTTTTTTTTTTTTTACACACTTGGAAATTTTTTTTTTTACTTTTTTACTTTGCCCCAGGGGGGGACAATACAGATCGGTGATCTGCCAGTTTGCACAGCACTCTGACAGATCACCGATCTGTCTGAGAGCAGTGCAGCGTTACCAAGTGCCTGCTCTGAGCAGGCACTTGGTAAGCCACCTCCCTCCCTGCAGGACCCGGATCCGCGGCCATTTTGGATCCGGGACTTACTGCAGGGAGGGAGGTAGGAGACCCCCGGAGCAACGCGATCACATCGCGTTGCTGCGGGGGTGTTAGGGAAGCCCGCAGGGAGCCCCCTCCCTGTGCGATGCTTCCCTGCACCGCCGGCACATCGCGATCATCTTTGATCGCGGTGTGCCGGGGGTTAATGTGCCGGGGGCGGTCCGTGACCGCTCCTGGCACATAGTGCCGGATGTCAGCTGCGATAAGCAGCTGACACCCGGCCGCGATCGGCGGCGCTCCCCCCGTGAGCGCGGCCGATCGCGCTGGACGTAATATTCCGTCCTTGGGAATTAAGGCCCACCCCACATGGACGGAATATTACGTCCAATGGCAGAAAGGGGTTAAACATTCCAAAAATTCATGTGAAACACCTGAAGGGTTAATAAACTTCTTGAATGTGATTTTGAGCACCTTGAGGGGTGCAGTTTTTAGAATGGTGTCACACTTGGGTATTTTCTATCATATAGACCCCTCAAAATGACTTCAAATGAGATGTGGTCCCTAAAAAAATGGTGTTGTAAAAAGGAGAAATTGCTGGTCAACTTTTAACCCTTATAACTCCCTAACAAAAAAAATGTTGGTTCCAAAATTGTGCTGATGTAAAGTAGACATGTGTGAAATGTTACTTATTAAGTATTTTGTGTGACACATCTCTGTGATTTAATTACATAAAAATTCAAAGTTGGAAAATTGCGAAATTTTCAAAATTTTTTGCCAAATTTCCATTTTTTTCACAAATAAACGTAGATAATATCAAAGAAATTTTACCACTGTCATGAAGTACATTATGTCTCAAGAAAACAGTGTCAGAATCACTGGGATCCGTTGAAGCGTTCCCGAGTTATAACCTCATAAAGGGACAGTGGTCAGAATTGTAAAAATTGGCCTGGTCATTAACGTGCAAAACTTTTTCTTTTTTTTTTTTCTGAAAATGAGAAATGGCCCAAATAAAAAAAACAGTGCTTTCAGTCCTCAATTAATGTAAAGAAAACAAGTTCATAATCATTTAGAAACAACAATACTAATGTTTTAACTCAGGAAGAGTTCAGAAATCAATATTTTGTGGAATAACCATGATTTTTAATCACAGCTTTCATGCGTCTTGGCATGCTTTCCGCCAGTCTTTCACACTGCCTTTGGGATTACCTCATGCCATTCCTGGTACAAAAATGTAAGCAGTTCTTCTTTGTTTGATGGCTTGTGACTATCCATCTTCCTATCAATTACATTCCAGAGGATTTAAATGGGGTTCAGGTCTTTAGATTGGGCTGGCCATGACAAGGATTTGATGTGGTGGTCCTTCATCCATACCTTGATTGACCTAGCTGTGTGTCATGGCGCATTGTCCTGCTGGAAAAAACAGTCCTCAGAGTTGGGGAACATTGTCTGAGGAGAAGGAATCAACTGTTTTTCCTGGATAACTTTGTATGCGGCTTGAATCTTACTTCCTTCACAAAGATTAAGCTGCCCATTTCCAGCCTTGATGAAGCATCCACAGATCACACCGATCCCCCAACAAATTTCACAGTGCGTGCAAGACACTGTGGCTTGTACGTCTCTCCAGGTCTCCGTCTAACCATTTGACAACCAGGTGTTGGGCAAAGCTGAAAATTAGACTCATCAGAGAAGATTACTTACTCTAGTCCTCAATGGTCCAATCCTCACGGTCTTTGGCAACCTTCAGCCTGTCTCTCCTTTGCTTCTCATTGATGCTCTTGAGGCTTTTTTCTTGCTTTACATGACTTGAGCTCTGCCTCTAGGAACCGGTTATGAACTGTTCCTGCTCTGCACATCACCCCAGCTGCCATTTGCCATTCCTTTTTGTAGGTCGCTTGATGTCATCCTGCGGTTGCTGAGTGACATTTGAATAAGATGACGGTCATCCCGGTCAGTGGAGAGTCGTTTTTGCCCTCTGCCGGTCAGTAGCTTTGTTGTCCCCAATTTCTGCTACTTGACCTTGTTGTAATGGACTGCCCACTTAGAAATTTTAAGGATGGAGGCAACATGATGCTCACTGTATTCCTCTGCTAGTTAAGAGCCCTTCTTTTCTTCACTCAAGACTTTTCTTTTCAGCTCATTTGGCATGGTTAAAAATTATTTTTTAATTCTTATTACTTTTGAGATATTACTAGCACTTATTTTGCCATCCAGCTTGTTCTATTGCAAGAGGATTGTGAACACCACAGCAGTGTTTTTATACTTTCCTTTGTTAAATAAGATTTAGTTCAGGTGATCAACTAATCAGAAGCACATTAAGTAGAATGAGGTGTACTGTTTTTGAAATCCAACTGACACTGGAATAGAATGGCTGTCAGACATGTAGAGAAGCTGATTTTTATAAAACTGTGCAGTTGTCTCTTAATTTTTGCCACAGCTGTATATGACTTTCAAATTACATTACTCCTCTAGAAAATAGGAAAAAATGAGAATACTTAACGTATAAAATGGGCCAATTCATGTATTCCCAGCATGTTCCTACAGTAATCATACCTCCAAATCAACAAAAGAATGGTGTTATAAGAACAAGATCAAAGATTTGGCGTGGCCCAGCTAGAGCCTGGACCTGAATCCAAGTGAAAACCAGTGGGTTACCTGAAGAGCATTTTAAATAAGAGGTGCTGACAAATTTGGAGAACTACTGCAAGGAAGAGTGAGCAAAGATTAGCAATGCTAATGATGATTGACTCTAATGCCCTCAAAACTCAAAGGGTATGTCAAAAAAGTATTAGTTTATCTCATTAGTTCTACATTTTTCTTTTGCAAGCTGAAAAGATTTCATTTTGTGACATTAAAGGTGGAAAATATTTTGAAATGATTCTTCTTGATATGATTTTTTAACATGGCAAAACCTGACAGTTTTACAAGGGTGTACAGACTTTTTATATCCACTGTATTCTCAATAAAATAAGATACTCACTTTAAAATCACGGTTTTGGTCACACATGTTGACTCTATTCTGCATCTACACAGTAGTTTCGTTGTTTATGTACTTGTCTTTTCAGAATTGTCCCTTTTGTCTAGACAAAAGAGCAGATATCTTGGTAACCAATCTCTGTATTTTATCAAGATCTAACTCTAAATGGGATGATCATGCATCTACACTCATTTGTAATTACTTGACAACCTGTTATTAGCCAAATTGGTCCTGAAGTGATAGGAAACTTGGTTTAAACTTTTTGTCTAAATTTTATCTTTACAAACACAGTGGTAGTCCAAGCAAAAAGCCATAGCCCCAAGGTGGACAACCAAGGGGGTGATTTTGTTTAAAGGCCAAATTTAATAAAGATATCTCAGATATCTCAATTCCAGCACAGGTGAGTCAATATGTGGCACAGTCATATTGATTGATTCGCAAGTCCTCAGGTAGGATTTGTTGGCATTTAAGATCCATGATTGCAAAGCCATATTTAAGCCATCAGGAAAATAGATTTGTCTTTGATTGTGCCTTTTTATCTGAGGGTAGGTCTTACTTTTTGTAACGTGACCAACAAATAAAGATGGAAACGAAGAAAGAATTGGGCAGAAAGTAACCAGTCGACAATCGCACAAGTATACAACTATAGACTGGACCAAGGTGAGTCATTGGATGTGGCATATTTTGATTTTTCCAAAGCGTTTTATACCATGTCACACAAGAGGTTGGTGCACAAAATGAGAATACTGGGTCTGGGGGAAAATGTATGTAAATGGGTAAGTAACTGGCTTAGTGATAGAAGGCAGAGGGTGGTTATAAATGGTATATTCTCTAACTGGGCCACTGTAACCAGTGGGGTGACGCAGGGGTCGGTGTTGGGACCTATTCTCTTCAACATATTTATTAACACTCTGGTAGAAGGTTTACACAGTAAAATATCGATATTTGATAGAAAACTGCGTAAAGCCGTTAATTCAAGAAAATATAGTATTCTGCTACAGATGGAGCTGGATAAGTTGGAAATTTGGGCTGGAAGGTGGAAAATGTAGTTTAACAATAATAAATGTAAGGTTATACACATGGGAAGTAGGAATCAATATCACCACTACACACTGAACGGGAAACCACTGGATAAATCTGACATGGAGATGGACTTTGGGATCCTAGTTAATGATAAAGTTGTCTGGAGTAGCCAGAGCCAGGCAGCGGCAAACAGGCAAACAGGATCATGGGGTGCATTAAAAGAGGTCTAGATACACATGATGAGAGCATTATACTGCCTCTGTACAAATCTCTGGTTAGACCGGACATGGAGTACTGTGTACAGTTTTGGGCACCGGTGCTTAGGAAGGATAGAATGGAACTGAAGAGAGTACAAAGGAGGGTAACAAAATTAATAAAGTGGATGGGGGAACTACAATACCCAGAGTGATTAGCAAAATTAGGATTATTTAGTCTAGAAAAAACATGACTGAGAAGCGATCTAATAATCATGTATAAGTATATAAGTGGACAATACAAATATCTCTCCGACGATCTGTTTATACCAAGGAAGGTGATGGTCACAAGGGGGCATTCTCTGCATCTGGAGAAGAGAAGGTTTTTCCACCAACATAGAAGAGGATTCTTTACTGTTAGGGTAGTGAGAATCTGGAATTCCTTGCCTGAGGAGGAGGTGATGGCAAACTCAGTCGAGGGGTTCAAAAGAGGCCTGGATGTCTTCCTGGAACATAACAATAGTGTATCTTACAGTCAGGGGAGCCGCTACCATGTGGCAAGTTGAGCGCTTTGCCTTAGGCGGCACTGCCATCACTGAAGTGACAGAGCGGCAGATACTGCCGCTGTAGTAACTGATTTTGCGTTCAGTTAGTACTCTATTATACAGGGCTCAAGGCTGGCATCAGCACCTGGGCAAGTGCCGGGGCCAGAGCGAGAAGGATCACCAAAAACAGCCGGATCTGTGTGTGACTGGCCGGGTTCTGCTCCTCCTGCAACATTAGCTCAGCTGCGACATCACTGACAACACGTGACTGATCACATGCTCGTGACATCATGAAAGGTCCTCTACCTCCTGGATGTAGTCTTCTCCAGTATGGTAAGTATGTGCTCTGGCCACTGCTGCTCTGTGCAGCTCCGCTGCTGACGTACAGCGGCCACATTGTTCTGTGCTCCTCCGTGCACACTATCGGGCGGCTGCAGTGACTGGCGGAGAGCTGGGTGTGTCAGGGTCCAGGTGCAATTTGTGCGTGTGCACAGTTCTGTCTGTGCTGTGGATTCCCTGCAGATTTTATAAGTTCACATGTCCAGACCTTGCTGTGGATTCCGCACACATCTGCAGCAATCTATAGTATTATACAGGTAGCGGGAGTTTCACCATCCCATTCATACACTGCAGAAAAATGCAGGGTGTGAAACCTGTCGTGGACTTCACCATAGCCTGAGTAGGTTGAACTCATCAGTAACCTGCGGATTCACTCACAAAGCCGCAGAGGATATTTCCTGCAATGTGTGAACATGGCCCAGAGTTAAAGAATAAATATAAGCTGTGCTATATGCTACGTGGCTGTGCTATATGCTACGTGGCTGTGCTATATGTTATGTGGGCTGTTATATGTTACGTGGCTTTGCTATGTGCTATGTGCGCTTTGTTATATGCTACGTGGGCTGTGATATATGCTATGTGGGCTGTGCTATAATCTATGTGGGTTGTGCTATATGCTACGTCGGCTGTTATATGCTATCCGACTGCTATATGCTACGTGGGCTGTGTTATATACTACATGGGCTGTTATATGCCACGTGGGCTGTGTTATATGCTACGTGGGCTGTGCAGTATACCATGTGGCTGTGCTTTATGCTATGTGAACTGCGTTATATACTACGTGGGTTCTGTTATATGCTATGTGCTGTGCTATATTTCTCTGCTGTATCTGTGCGTAATGTCATGTTTGCCAGCTCAACCGAGGTACCTGTTGGTTCACTTTCTGTCTCCATCACAATGGTTAGCCACTATAACCAGCATTTTCATTATCAATTTGACACTGTCATTTGTCTGTGCCTGGTATAACTCAATATTCCCCTCTACATCCACCTTTTACTGCTCTTCCTCCTCTAGACTCTGCTGCACATGACATTGTCTTTGAGTGTCCACAAATGTCCCAGGGTGGCAGTAGAGTAGCTACTGGGGGGGCAGAGGGTGCGGGCGCCCCGGGCCTGAAGCTCCGAGGGGGCCCACCCGGAGCTACGCTACTGTAACTGTATCGCGCTGATGCAGTTACATTCTGTGGCAAAGCAGGGAGAATCGATCTCCCTGCTCTGCCACCCGGCCGCTATGGGGCCTCTGAGCAGGCGAAAGGGCTCGAGGCCAGCAGTGGGCCCCACGCCGTCATTGGAAGATCAGCTGTACCGGCATTTAGCCGATACAGCTGATCACAATGATGGGAAAAGGAGCGCTACACTCCTACTACCATTATCCCCCTGTCAGTGTCGGCGTCTGACGTCGCCGACACTGACAGCGGGCACAATGATGTCACT
Source organism: Ranitomeya imitator (assembly GCF_032444005.1). Lineage (NCBI taxonomy): Eukaryota > Metazoa > Chordata > Amphibia > Anura > Dendrobatidae > Ranitomeya > Ranitomeya imitator. Next base: position 68,175,077 of record NC_091285.1, on the reverse strand, counting down.
GCCCGGCGCCAGCTGTCAGGAGATCAGCGGGAGCAGCGCAGGAACCAGGATGAAGAGAGGTGAGTATTTTTTTTTAATGGGTGCTGCTGCCTTATTACAGGGTCTGACTGTCGGGGCTACCTTATTACAGGGTCTGACTATAGGGGTGCTGCCTCATTACAGGGTCTGACTATGGGGGGGCTGCCTTATTACAGGGTCTGCCTATGGGGCTGCCTTATTACAGGGTCTGACTGGGGGTGCTGCCTCATTACAGGGTCTGCATATGGGGGTGCTGCCTTACTACAGGGTCTGCCTATAGGGGTGCTGCCCTATTACAGGGTCTGCCTATAGGGGTGTGCTGCCTTATTACAGGGTCTGACTATGGGGGCTGCCTTATTACAGGGTCTGACTATGGGGGCTGCCTTATTACAAGGTCTGCCTATAGGAGTCCTGCCTTATTACAGGGTCTGACTATGGGGGTGCTGCCTTATTACAGGGTCTGCCTATGGTTGCTGCTTTATTACAGGGTCTGACTAAGGGGGCTGCCTCATTACAGGGTCTGACTATGGGGGCTGCCTTATTACCGGGTCTGACAATGGGGGTGCTGCCTTATTACAGGGTCTGCCTATAGGGGTGATGCCTTATTACTGGGTCTGCCTATATGGGTGCTGCCTTATTACAGGGTCTGCCTTTTGGGGTGCTGCCTTATTACAGGATTTGACTATGGGGGTGCTGCCTTATTACAGGGTCTGACTATGGGGGCTGCCTTATTACAGGGTCTGCCTATAGGGGTGCTACCTTATTACAAGGTCTGCCTATAGGAGTGCTGCCTTTTTACAGGGTCTGACTATGGGGGTGCTGCCTTATTACAGGGTCTGACTATGGGGGCTGCCTTATTACAGGGTCTGACTATGGGTGCTGCCTTATTACAGGGTCTGACTATAGGGGTGCTGCCTCATTACAGGGTCTGACTATTGGAACTGCCTTATTAGAGGGTCTGATTATGGGGGTGCTGCCTTATTACAGGGTCTGCCTATGGTTGCTGCTTTATTACAGGGTCTGACTAAGGGGGCTGCCTCATTACAGGGTCTGACTATGGGGGCTGCCTTATTACAGGGTCTGACGATGGGGGTGCTGCCTTATTACAGGGTCTGCCTATAGGGGTGATGCCTTATTACAGGGTCTGCCTATAGGGGTGCTGCCTTATTACAGGGTCTGCCTTTTGGGGTGCTGCCTTATTACACGATCTGACTATGGGGGTGCTGCCTTATTACAGGGTCTGACTATGGGGGCTGCCTTATTACAGGGTCTGCCTATAGGGGTGCTACCTTATTACAAGGTCTGCCTATAGGAGTGCTGCCTTTTTACAGGGTCTGACTATGGGGGTGCTGCCTTATTACAGGGTCTGACTATGGGTGCTGCCTTATTACAGGGTCTGACTATAGGGGTGCTGCCTCATTACAGGGTCTGACTATTGGGACTGCCTTATTAGAGGGTCTGACTATGGGGGTGCTGCCTTATTACAGGGTCTGACTATAGGGGTGCTGCCTTATTACAGGGTCTGCCTATAGGGGTTCTGCCTTATTACAGGGTATGCCTATGGGGTGCTGCCTTATTACAGGGTCTGACTATGCGGGTGCTGCCTTATTACAGGGTCTGACTATCGGGGCTGCCTTATTACAGGGTCTGCCTATAGGAGTGCTGCTTTTTTACAGGGTCTGACTATGGGGGTGCTGCCTTATTACAGGGTCTGACTATGGGTGCTGCCTTATTACAGGGTCTGACTATAGGGGTGCTGCCTCATTACAGGGTCTGACTATTGGGACTGCCTTATTAGAGGGTCTGACTATGGGGTGCTGCCTTATTACAGGGTCTGACTATAGGGGTGCTGCCTTATTACAGGGTCTGCCTATAGGGGTTCTGCCTTATTACAGGGTATGCCTATAGGGGTGCTGCCTTATTACAGGGTCTGACTATGCAGGTGCTGCCTTATTACAGGGTCTGACTATAGGGGCTGCCTTATTACAGGGTCTGACTATGGGGGTGCTACCTTATTACAGGGTCTGCCTATGGGGGGGCTGCCTTATACTACAGAGTCTGCCTATGGGGTGCTGCCTTATACTACAGAGTCTGCCTATATGAGGGTGCTGCCTTATTACAGTGTCTGCCTATGGGGGCTGCCGTTGGCTATAGAGTCTGCCTATGGGGAGTGCACTATACTATATTGTGGACTATTTGGTGCATTATGCTACAGTATATGGAAGCTATGTAGGTAGCCATCATACAGTATGGAGATTACAGAGTGGGGGTCATTATAAATTGCTGGAGCCATCAAGCAGTTTGGGGGCTACTAAGGAGTCAGTATACTGTGTGGGTGGTACTATACATTGAGGTGGCATTATACTGTGTATAAGAGAGCATCATGTTGTGAATAGGGGAGCTGTACAGGGGGAGACTCGGAACATTATTAAATGTAAAGTGGACATTTATTGTTATAGGAGAACTCAGGTTACTGTGGCTATCAAAGGGGCACACAGGGCATTATTGCTTTCTAGAGGCAAAATGTGGGCACTGTTTTCTAGGGCACTTCCACCTGGCATTACTATATTGTAAAGAGTGGCTTAAGAATTTAGAGGGCACAGGAAACCACAGAGCAGGTGCAGTAACAGGTACACATACGGCAGCAGCGGCTCAGTATTGGGGTATCAGGGACAGTAATAGGGACACATACGGCAGCAGCGGCTCAGTATTGGGGTATCAGGGACAGTAATAGGGACACATACGGCAGCAGCGGCACAGTATTGGGGTATCAGGTGCAGTAATAGGGACACATAGGCAGTGGCTCAGTATTGGGGTATCAGGGGCAGTAATAGGGACACATACGGCAGCAGCGCTTAGTATTGGGGTATCAGGGGCAGTAATAAGGACACATACGGCAGCAGCGACTCAGTTTTGGGGTATCAGTTGGAGTAATAGGGACACATACGACAGCAGCGGCTCAGTATTGGGGTATCAGGTGCAGTAATAGGGACACATACGGCAAAGACTCAGTATTGGGGTATCAGGGGCAGTAATATGGACACATACGGCAGCATTGGCTCAGTATTGGGGTATCAGGGGCAGTAATAAGGACACATACGGCAGCAGTGGCTCAGTATTGGGGTATCAGGAGCAGTAATAGGGACACATACGGCAGCAGCGGCTCAGTATTGGGGTATCAGGTGCAGTAATAGGGTCACATAGGGCAGCAGTGGCTCAGTATTGGGGTATCAGGTGCAGTAATAGGGTCACATAGGGCAGCAGCGGCTCAGTATTGGGGTATCAGGTGCAGTAATAGGGACACATACGGCAGCAGCGGCTCAGTATTGGGGTATCAGGTGCAGTAATAGGGTCACATGGGGCAGCAGCGGCTCAGTATTGGGGTATCAGGTGCAGTAATAGGGAGACATACAGCAGCAGCGGCTCAGTATTGGGGTATCAGGTGGAGTAATAGGGACACATACGGCAGCAGAGGCTCAGTATTGGGGTATCAGGTGCAGTAATAGGGACACATACGGCAGCAGCGGCTCAGTATTGGGGTATCAGGTGGAGTAATAGGGACACATACGGCAGCAGCAGCTCAGTATTGGGGTATCAGGTGGAGTAATAGGGACACATACGGCAGCAGTGGCTCAGTATTGGGGTATCAGGGGCAGTAATAAGGACAGATACGACAGCAGCGACTCAGTATTGGGGTATCAGGTGGAGTAATAGGGACACATACGACAGCAGCGGCTCAGTATTGGGGTATCAGGTGCAGTAATAGGGACACATACGGCAAAGACTCAGTATTGGGGTATCAGGGGCAGTAATATGGACACATACGGCAGCATTGGCTCAGTATTGGGGTATCAGGGGCAGTAATAAGGACACATACGGCAGCAGTGGCTCAGTATTGGGGTATCAGGAGCAGTAATAGGGACACATACGGCAGCAGCGGCTCAGTATTGGGGTATCAGGTGCAGTAATAGGGTCACATAGGGCAGCAGTGGCTCAGTATTGGGGTATCAGGTGCAGTAATAGGGTCACATAGGGCAGCAGCGGCTCAGTATTGGGGTATCAGGTGCAGTAATAGGGACACATACGGCAGCAGCGGCTCAGTATTGGGGTATCAGGTGCAGTAATAGGGTCACATAGGGCAGCAGCGGCTCAGTATTGGGGTATCAGGTGCAGTAATAGGGACACATACAGCAGCAGCGGCTCAGTATTGGGGTATCAGGTGGAGTAATAGGGACACATACGGCAGCAGAGGCTCAGTATTGGGGTATCAGGTGCAGTAATAGGGACACAAACGGCAGCAGCGGCTCAGTATTGGGGTATCAGGGGCAGTAATAGGGACACATACGGCAGCAGCGGCTCAGTACTGGGGTATCAGTGGCAGTAATAGGAACACAAACGGCAGCAGCGGCTCAGTATTGGGGTATCAGGGGCAGTAATAAAGACATATATGGCAGCAGCGGCTCAGTATTGGGGTATCAGGTGGAGTAATAGGGACACATACGGCAGCAGCAGCTCAGTATTGGGGTATCAGGTGGAGTAATAGGGACACATACGGCAGCAGCGGCTCAGTATTGGGGTATCAGGGGCAGTAATAAGGACATATACGACAGCAGCGACTCAGTATTGGGGTATCAGGTGGAGTAATAGGGACACATACGGCAGCAGTCGCTCAGTATTGGGGTATCAGGGGCAGTAATAAGGACACATATGGCAGCAGCGGCTCAGTATTGAGGTATCAGGAGCAGTAATAGGGACACATACAGCAGCAGCGGCTCAGTATTGGGGTATCAGGTGCAGTAATAGGGTCACATAGGGGAGCAGTGGTTCAGTATTGGGATTTCAGGTGCAGTAATAGGGTAACATAGGGCAGCAGCGGCTAAGATTGGGGTATTAGGTGCAGTTATAGGGATACATATGGCAGCAGCGGCTCAGTATTGGGGCATCAGGAGCAGTAATAGGGACACATACGGCAGCAGCGGCTCAGTATTGGGGTATCAGGTGCAGTAATAGGGTCACATAGGGGAGCAGCGGTTCAGTATTGGGGTATCAGGTGCAGTAATAGGGTAACATAGGGCAGCAGCGGCTAAGTATTGGGGTATCAGGTGCAGTTATAGGGACACATACGGCAGCAGTGGCTCAGTATTGGGTTATCAGGGCCAGTAATAGGGACACATACTGCAGCAGCAGCTCAGTATTGGGGTATTAGGGGCAGTAATAAGGACAGATATGGCAGCAGCGACTCAGTATTGGGGTATCAGGTGGAGTAATAGGGACACATACGGAAGCAGCGGCTCAGTATTGGGGTATCAGGAGCAGTAATAGGGACACATACGGCAGCAGCGGCTCAGTATTGGGGTATCAGGTGCAGTAATAGGGTCACATAGGGGAGCAGTGGTTCAGTATTGGGGTATCAGGTGCAGTAATAGGGTAACATAGGGCAGCAGCGGCTAAGACTGGGGTATCAGGTGCAGTTATAGGGACACATATGGCAGCAGCGGCTCAGTATTGGGGTATCAGAGCCAGTAATAGGGACACATATGGCAGCAGCGACTCAGTATTGGGGTATCATGGGCAGTAATAGGGACACATATGGCAGCGGCGGCTCAGTATTGGGGTATTAGGTGCAGTAATAGGGACACATACGACAGCAGCGGCTCAGTATTGGGGTATCAGGGGCAGTAATAAGGACACATAAGGCAGCAGCGGTTCAGTATTGGGGTATCAGGAGCAGTAATAGGGACACATACGGCAGCAGCGGCTCAGTATTGGGGTATCAGGTGCAGTAATAGGGTCACATAGGGGAGCAGCGGCTCAGTATTGGGGTATCAGGTGCAGTAATAAGGACACATAAGGCAGCAGCGGTTCAGTATTGGGGTATCAGGAGCAGTTATAGGAACACATACGGCAGCAGCGGCTCAGTATTGGGTTATCAGGACCAGTAATAGGAACACATACGGCAGCAGCGGCTCAGTATTGTGGTATCAGGTGCAGTAATATGGACATATACGGCAGCAGCGGCTCTGTATTGGGGTATCAGGGGCAGTATTAGGCACACATACGGCAGCAGAGGCCCAGTATTGGGGTATTAGGGGCAGTAATAGGGTCACATACGGCAGCAGCGGCTCAGTATTGAGGTATCAGCAGGATGAGGAATTTGTGCAGGTTGGGAATAGATGATGATGGGGCTGGAATGTGAGAAATGAAATGTGTCTTTGTTGTATTCTCTTCAGATGAGTTGTAGCTGGAAGAAGTTGTCATGTCAGTCTGGGCCAGATGGAAAAGACGGGAAAAGTGATCGATTCCATCGGAAAGAACGTCAGCGGTAAGTCACCATCTGTAACTGTGCAGTGATCTGTTATATGTTCTGTAGGACTGGTATCTACCACTGACCATATGGCGGTAATATCCATGTTGGTCTTTATGTAGAGATTATATCCAGTAACAGCGCGATCATCTGCTGAGGTTCTCCTCCACTATTAGGGCGCGTCACCGAGTTGTAATCAAGGTTACCTGGTTAGGGGCCCACTCAGAAGTTTTGCCCCCCCCCCTGAACCAAAACCCTAGCTACGCCTCTGCAGGGGGTGAAGAACATACTTAAAGTGAACCTGATATATGCTGCCCAATCTGTGGCAGCATGTATCAGGCACTGGGAGCACGACCTCAGTCATATATGTTTTACTCTGAAACACCACGGTAGGGAACCGAGCCACACTATACACTTGTTCAGGAAAGTCCTGGCGGCTTTTCACCGCCCGCTGACAGTGACTAGCACTACATGTTCACATAGGCAGAGGTTTGCTAGTATCTCTCAAAGAGCTGAGAGAAGTAATCAGAACCCGCCTGTACGACTAGTGTAGAGCGCTGCTTGGTTTTTCTGTGAAACATCGCTGAGTTTCAGAATAAAACATACCTGACTGAGATTGTACTGCCAGTGTATTATACAGTTTGGGCAACATTTATCATCTGTCAGGTTCAGTTACATAGTTAGTAAGGTCGAATAATGACATGTTCATCAAGGTCAACTGTGGTATGGCAAAGGTAAAAGGAATGGGTATAGGTATTGCCATAATGCATGTGTCAATCTGCTCTGAATGAGGAAACTGTTTCCTCCTGATTCCGATTGCCAATCCACTGGACAAACATTCGAAGCAATAATTTCATATTGGTATACAAGTGGTGATTTCATGATGAAGAAGCAATTGAATACTTCGAAATGCGTAGAATAAACCACCATCTTCACTTATTTATTTTGGATTGGAATTTTATTCAGCCGTGCAGGTAATATCCACAATATTCCTTTCTTTCTAAAATGTACAAGAATTAAGAGACTGTGAGTAGCGTGAATACAATGTTTTGCCCTATTGCTGCTGGGGAGGGGCATATGCCCATTGAGAAGGAAGTAGAGGAGGTGTAGGATGCTTGTAAGCACTGTCTAGTGTCACAAAAAAAACTTGGTGCCCAACGTTGGAGGTTTCACCACCTATCCTTGTTGCAGTGGTACATCAGCATTGCTCAAACCATTGACCCAGTGGGCAGTATAAGATGTACTGGATGAAATTGCTGCTCCTGGTTGTTGACTGTGCTGTGCACTTTCAAGCACAATGAAAGTTTAGGGAGCAGTCCATGTTCTTCTGAATCTGAAAGCAAAGAGGGGGCACCCCTTCAATTTCCCAAAAGTCAGTGCATCCACTTAGTAGTATGACATCGACTATACCACTAGCTTTTTAGCCAGGTGGAGATTGAGTTGGAATATAATCTGACGACTGGGCACATACTGTTACATCCTGCCTGCACAATCAGAAATGGAGAAGGAGGAAAACGACAAGCAGTAATAGGTGAAGGTGATGTTGATGGCACTGACTATGTACCACTTGAGGATCCAGCCTGGCTGACGGAACGAGAAGGACAGCCTGAGTCTTGCTCACATTGTCGGCCAGCTTGTTTTTCCCACTTGAGCAATTTATACCTCTTCAGGCATTGATGCAATGCCATAGTTCGTAGTCAATCAGTGGGAGCACATTTACACTTTATTTTTTACCTGTAGATCCTTCACATTGTGAAAGATTAGTTTACTAGCAACATGAAAAAGAATTACCACAATTGAGATGACCACACATAGCCTTCACCAACACCACATCCATAATCTGGACCAGATCGTTCATCCACTGCTCAGCTTTTTCTGACAACAGCAGCTACGTCTTCATCCATCAGTTTGACAAGGAGATCTGCCCCTGGGTTCAGGCTAATAATATCGAGGGCGGTCGCACGAGATTGCCAATAATGTCCTGCAGCTATCATATCACATGATCTAAAGTAGCCATTTATAGGGGGGCTATCACAGCCTGTATAAAAGATGAGGGTCGGCCAAGCAGTGCTATGTACAGCATAGAGCTAGGAGATCAGAGGGCATAGCTCATTCCACATAGTAACATAGTAACATAGTAACATAGTTAGTAAGGCCGAAAAAAGACATTTGTCCATCCAGTTCAGCCTATATTCCATCATAATAAATCCCCAGATCTACGTCCTTCTACAGAACCTAATTGTATGATACAATATTGTTCTGCTCCAGGAAGACATCCAGGCCTCTCTTGAACCCCTCGACTGAGTTCGCCATCACCACCTCCTCAGGCAAGCAATTCCAGATTCTCACTGCCCTAACAGTAAAGAATCCTCTTCTATGTTGGTGGAAAAACCTTCTCTCCTCCAGACGCAAAGAATGCCCCCTTGTGCCCGTCACCTTCCTTGGTATAAACAGATCCTCAGCGAGATATTTGTATTGTCCCCTTATATACTTATAAATGGTTATTAGATCGCCCCTCAGTCGTCTTTTTTCTAGACTAAATAATCCTAATTTCGCTAATCTATCTGGGTATTGTAGTTCTCCCATCCCCTTTATTAATTTTGTTGCCCTCCTTTGTACTCTCTCTAGTTCCATTATATCCTTCCTGAGCACCGGTGCCCAAAACTGGACACAGTACTCCATGTGCGGTCTAACTAGGGATTTGTACAGAGGCAGTATAATGCTCTCATCATGTGTATCCAGACCTCTTTTAATGCACCCCATGATCCTGTTTGCCTTGGCAGCTGCTGCCTGGCACTGGCTGCTCCAGGTAAGTTTATCATTAACTAGGATCCCCAAGTCCTTCTCCCTGTCAGATTTACCCAGTGGTTTCCCATTCAGTGTGTAATGGTGACATTGATTCCTTCTTCCCATGTGTATAACCTTACATTTATCATTGTTAAACCTCATCTGCCACCTTTCAGCCCAAGTTTCCAACTTATCCAGATCCATCTGTAGCAGAATACTATCTTCTCTTGTCTTAACTGCTTTACATAGTTTTGTATCATCTGCAAATATCGATATTTTACTGTGTAAACCTTCTACCAGATCATTAATGAATATGTTGAAGAGAACAGGTCCCAATACTGACCCCTGCGGTACCCCACTGCTCACAGCGACCCAGTTAGAGACTATACCATTTATAACCACCCTCTGCTTTCTATCACTAAGCCAGTTACTAACCCATTTACACACAATTTCCCCCAGACCAAGCATTCTCATTTTGTGTACCAACCTCTTGTGCGGCACGGTATCAAACGCTTTGGAAAAATCGAGATATACCACGTCCAATGACTCACCGTGGTCCAGCCTATAGCTTACCTCTTCATAAAAACTGATTAGATTGGTTTGACAGGAGCGATTTCTCATAAACCCATGCTGATATGGAGTTAAACAGTTATTCTCATTGAGATAATCCAGAATAACATCCCTCAGAAACCCTTCAAATATTTTACCAACAATAGAGGTTAGACTTAGTGGCCTATAATTTCCAGGTTCACTTTTAGAGCCCTTTTTGAATATTGGCACCACATTTGCTATGCGCCAATCCTGCGGAACAGACCCTGTCGCTATAGAGTCCCTAAAAATAAGAAATAATGGTTTATCTATTACATTACTTAGTTCTCTTAGTACTCGTGGGTGTATGCCATCCGGACCCGGAGATTTATCTATTTTAATCTTATTTAGCCGGCTTTGCACCTCTTCTTGGGTTAGATTGGTGACCCTTAATATAGGGTTTTCATTGTTTCTTGGGATTTCACCTAGCATTTCATTTTCCACCGTGAATACCGTGGAGAAGAAGGTGTTTAATATGTTAGCTTTTTCCTCGTCATCTACAACCATTCTTTCCTCACTATTTTTTAAGGGGCCTACATTTTCAGTTTTTATTCTTTTACTATTGATATAGTTGAAGAACAGTTTGGGATTAGTTTTACTCTCCTTAGCAATGTGCTTCTCTGTTTCCTTTTTGGCAGCTTTAATTAGTTTTTTAGATAAAGTATTTTTCTCCCTATAGTTTTTTAGAGCTTCAATGGTGCCATCCTGCTTTAGTAGTGCAAATGCTTTCTTTTTACTGTTAATTGCCTGTCTTACTTCTTTGTTTAGCCACATTGGGTTTTTCCTATTTCTAGTCCTTTTATTCCCACAAGGTATAAACCGCTTACACTGCCTATTTAGGATGTTCTTAAACATTTCCCAAATGAAGTGACTGAAAATGAACTAATCTGATAATGGAGGATTGCTGCCATGCAGTTTGTGAATATTGATTTAATTGATATAGGGAGGAGCTATAGATAAATTGACAATTGGGTGTTAACGCTTGGAGATGTGTCCCTACGCAGTCTGATGCAGTCCAATCAGCGAGGACAGTGCCCAACATTGTTCGGGAATGCTGTGGCATAGTTTATTCATTTGTAGGAGAAATAACAGAGTCGGTAGGGTACAAAGGTTTTAGAAAATATCTTTTAAAACCGCTGTTTTGTAGAGAAAACAAATATTTATAACCTTTCAGGGGAGCTGTCAGGTCCTTCACATAAAAACCCAACTGATTACTGTCATGGAAAACAAAGCAAATGAGCTAATACTAATAAATTAAGGCTGAAATCACTCAATGCTTGACATGTACGTTCAAAATGGTTGCTCTGAACATATTAATAGATATGTGCCAGGAAGAATATATCATTTTTATACATAGTAGATTGTAAAGTGCGCTATGTTAAGGTACAATATAATTATTGTCGGGGGCGTCACTCTGCAGCATAAAAAAATATATATTGGCCCACTAGCAAACATATGGGGAGATATCCTTCTACCTCACAGAACTTCATAAATGTGGTATCAATTTAGCCTCGGACTTTAGTCTATGGTCCGGCGTCACTGATCACACGGGATGACAAAAGTTTTTTGTTAACTTTTTTTTATTTTAAAACACATGCATTACCTTCATTAAAGTCTGACAAAAGGAGGAACACTAGCAAGACAAACTAGTAAAATACCGTGCTAGCACTGTATATGTATTTACCTGACTTCCCAAAGAATATTAGACCTTGCACACACACCTTATAATGAATAGGGCTCCACAGTCCACTTAATGAGGCATCTATTAAAGTGCTGACAATGGATAAATAACCAGCATTGAATTCCACCAGGTGGAAGCAAGACACCTGCAACCACAATGAGGCACAATAAAGGATACCCAATGAAAACCCATTTTTCTGTTGTAGGAACTGGTCATAGATAGTGAAAAGGAAACTGAATAACCCTGAGAAACATTATTTGTCTTATATGGCTCTCCCAATAATCATCATCTTGGATTGTTTTAGGGCAGGCTGCCTTGTTTTGAAAGACTGGGCTCTTTACCTTACAAATGAAAGATGCATTTTTGGAAAATTACGTCAACATTTTTATTTAAATGCCTAAATGAAATGGCAATATGTTTAACATTCCCTGACACACTTTTCCATATACAATTTAGTCAAAGAAAACATGTGTTTTTTCTATAGGTATAAATAAGTGTTGTTTCATGAAAAGGACTCACACTGATTGGCAGGACAGGCCACTTTTTTTTGCTAGAATAAAGCGGCTGCCCAACCGCTACTCCATTCTCGATGGGGCTGGCTTTCTCCTGCAGTCCCATTGACAATGAATGGAGCAGTGGTCTGGCATCTGATTTGCCATGCCATTTTGTAACATGTTAGGTACCACTGCATTCATAAAAGTCCAATTAATCAAAATTAATCAAAATATAAATAAATTAACCCCATCAGTAAATGAGAAAAACACCAGAACTGCATTTTTTGGTTGTTCACCACTCCTCCATAAAAATGCAATAAAATCAGTTTATACGGTAATGTTCTATCTACCCTATATTGGTATATAAAAGATGCCGGCTCATGACACAAAAAACAAGCCCTCACACAAGATTAATTAATCTAAAAATAAAAATGTTACGAGGCTCGGAAAATGGCAACACAAACCATTTGAACTGGTTTTCGACACTTAAATAAACAAAACTATACAAGTTTGGGATCACAGTAATAGCAGAGATCTGGGAAATTCTGATTCAGAGTAATTTTCGCAACAGAATGTTTGGTCAACAAGTTCCAGTACAACAGATCATAAAGAATGGCTCAAGTGGAGTTGAAAGCAATGGATGCAGCAGAACCAGAGGCTTAGATAGAATAAGAAGAGCAAAGACATACAGTCATGGCCAAAAGTATTGACACCCCTGCAATTCTGTCAGATAATACTCAGTTTCTTCCTGAAAATGATTGCAAACACAAATTATTTGGTATTATTATCTTCATTTAATTTGTCTTAAATGAAAAAACACAAAAGAGAATGAAGCAAAAAGCAAAACATTGATCATTTCACACAACACTCCAAAAATGGGCCAGACAAAATTATTGGCACCCTCAGCCTAATACTTGGTTGCACAACCTTTAGCCAAAATAACTGCGACCAACCACTTCCGGTAACCATCAATGAGCTTTTTACAATGGTCTGCTGGAATTTTAGACTATTCTTCTTTGGCAAACTGCTCCAGGTCCCTGATATTTGAAGGGTGCCTTCTCCAAACTGCCATTTTTAGATCTCTCCACAGGTGTTCCATGGGATTCAGGTCTGGACTCATTGCTGGCCACCATAGAAGTCTCCAGTGCTTTCTCTCAAACCATTTCTAGTGCTTTTTGAAGTGTGTTTTGGGTCATTGTCCTGCTGGAAGACCCATGACCTCTGAGGGAGACCCAGCTTTCTCACACTGGACCCTACATTATGCTGCAAAATTTGTTGGTAGTCTTTAGACTTCATAATGCCATGCACACGGTCAAGCAGTCCAGTGCCAGAGGCAGCAAAGCAACCCCAAAACATCAGGGAACCTCCGCCATGTTTGACTGTAGGGACCGTGTTCTTTTCGTTGAATGCCTCTTTTTTTCTCCTGTAAACTCTATGTTGATGCCTTTGCCTAAAAAGCTTTACTTTTGTCTCATCTCACCAGAGAACATTTTTCCAAAACGTTTTAGGCTTTTTCAGGTACGTTTTGGCAAACTCCAGCCTGGCTTTTTTATGTCTCGGGGTAAGAAGTGGGGTCTTCCTGGGTCTCCTACCATACAGTCCCTTTTCATTCAGACGCCGACGGATAGTACGGGTTGACACTGTTGTACCCTCGGACTGCAGGGCAGCTTGAACTTGTTTGGATGTTAGTCGAGGTTCTTTATCCAACATCCGCACAATATTGCATTGAAATCTCTTGTCAATTTTTCTTTTCCGTCCACATCTAGGGATGCTAGCCACAGTGCCATGGGCTTTAAACTTCCTAATGACACTGCGCACGGTAGACACAGGAACATTCAGGTCTTTGGAGATGGACTTGTAGCATTGAGATTGCTCATGCTTCCTCACAATTTGGTTTCTCAAGTCCTCAGACAGTTCTTTGGTCTTCTTTCTTTTCTCTATGCTCAATGTGGTACACACAAGGACACAGGACAGAGGTTGAGTCAACTTTAATCCATGTCAACTGGCTGCAAGTGTGATTTAGTTATTGCCAACACCTGTTAGGTGCCACAGGTAAGTTACAGGTGCTGTTAATTACACAAATTAGAGAAGCATCACATGATTTTTCGAATAGTGCCAATACTTTTGTCCACCCCCTTTTTTATGTTTGGTGTGGAATTATATCCAATTTGGCTTTAGGGCAATTCTTTTTGTGTTTTTAATTTAAGACAAATTAAATGAAGATAATAATACCAAACAATTTGTGTTTGCAATCATTTTCAGGAAGAAAATGAGTATTATCTGACAGAATTGCATGGGTGTCAATACTTTTGGCCATGACTGTATAGAGGAACTAGTATCTTTCTTCCAGAACTGTGGTTAGACACAGAAATATAAATTTTGTATAGGCAAACTGGTAACTTTCTTTCATAGATGATATTACAATAAAAAATAGCTGAGATGTATGGGCAAACTGGCAAAGGGTCAGAATACCTATGACCATGAGATATTTCAGTTGTTCTTTTTTATTACATTTTCAAAAATGTCTACTTTTCTGTTTTTTATGAGTCAAGATGGGGAGCAGAGTGTACATTAATGTGAAAAAAAATAAATTTTGTTGAATTTACCAAATGGCTGCAATGAAATAAAGCAAGGGTCCCCAACTCCAGGCCTCGAGAGCCGCCAACAGTGCAGGTTTTCAGGATTTTTTTAGTATTGCATCGGTAGTAATGTGATCATCTGCACAGGTGATAATTCCAACCCCTGTGCAATACTAAGGAAATCCTGAAAACCTGCACTGTTGGTGGCCCTCGAGTCCTGGAGTTGGGGACCACTGAAATAAAGAGTGAAAAATATAAAGGGTTCTGAACAATGATGAGCAAGTGTACTGGTTGCTCTGGTGGTCTCCAAGTATTTATGACTGCTCAGAGATTAAGTTTTCATTGCCTTAGCAGCATGATTTACAGCTATTAGCCAGCTTGATTACATGTGGGGATTACCTAGCAACCAGGCAACCCCCACATGTACTCAGCCTGGCTAATAGCTGTAAATCATTTGGCTGCCATGATGAAAACTAAATCTCCAAACACTAACAAATACTCGGAGGTCACCCGAGCGTGCTCGGGAAAACCTGAGCAACGAGTTCACTCGCTCATCACTATTTCTAAATACTTTCCATACTCACTGTATATTTTAAATTTTGCTTTTGAGGGGTTTTTTTGTAGAAGAATTCCTTTCATTTTTTTCATCGATACCTGCCTTCCGGAGAAAGCTTCACCTCCCTACAATATCAATATCGCATAGGAATATGAGTCAATTGGTTAGAGAAAAGTGTGGGGTTATTTGGGAGAAATTACAGCCACTCGCTTTACCACAGCCAACTCCTGCTCAATGACTCCCCATTCAGAAACCTGTCAATAGTGGATAGTATTAAATTTATATATTTTTTTCCATACTTCTCTTAGCTTTGTGGATTCCAGATACCATTTTGTCACTGTTGATATTTGTGCACATGGGCTTACCCATGATTTTAGTGTTTTGAAGGAAAGTAACATGGGTAAATGCCTGTATAATACCCATTTTGACATCCCCTCATCACAACCAAATCCAGTTCACAAAAGGTCCATGTTTGCCGTTGGTTTTAGTTTGGAATGACTTTCAACTTGGCCAAAGTCTTATGAAGCCATACTCCAGTCGTAATCTAAACTCAACCCGTATGATATGTTGCATGCACCTTTGGAATAATGACCTCAAAATTGCGTTTGCTTTTCATTTGAAATCTGAAAATGTGGACAGTGTGGGAAGGGTTGTGCGATTTTGCATCATTTTGGGGATCGATATGTTGATCAAAATGACTGTGAATCTAATCTGACTAGTCTAGAGGCTAGAGCAATAAGATTGACCACTGCCATTATTAAATTCGGAACCAGTTTGCATAATATTTTGTGAGACCCCAAGGTCACATTCCCTGGCAGGATAATCAGAAGGTAAGTCATTCTTTCATCAAATTTTTATAGGATAGTTTAAAATATAAATCTGCAAATCTTTCCTAGAATTGGGCACTGGTATAAAATTTTCAACACGTTTAAGACAGAAAGTAAAAGACATAAATGTGGGGTTAAGAAAAACTAAAGTGTATATATGAATGGAAAAAAAAATATGATTACATTTTTTATTTTTCTGTCTTCCACAAGTATTGTCAAAGCACAGGGGATGAAGTCCAAGTTGTATAGAAATTCCAGAGTTTTGACTATATTTATATATGAACTGTTTTTCAGTTAGATCTGTAGCAGTTTAATATTAAAGTATGACTGGAGGTATTTTCGTTTTTCGCTCCCCTTCTTTCCAGAGCCATAACTTTTTTTATTTTTCTGTCAATATGGCCGAGTGAGGGCTTGATTTTTGCGGGACAAGTTGTACTTTTACACAACACTCTTGGTTTTAATATCTCTTGTACTGGAAAATGGGAAAAAAAATCCAAGTGCAGTGAAATTGCAAAAATAGTGCAATTCTACAGTTGTTTTTTTTTTCTTACCATGTTCACTAAATAAGGGGTCCCCAACTCCAGTCCTCAAGGCCCACCAACATGTCATGTTTTCAGGATTTCCTTTGTCTTGCCCAGGTAATAATTGCATCACCTGTGCAATGCAAAGGAAATCCTGAAAACATGACCTGTTGGGGGGCCTTGAGGACTGGAGTTGGGGACCCCTGCACTAAATGCTTAAACTGACTTTGGTTAAAAAAAGAAAGAGCCATTTTCCGAGACTTCCATTTTTTGCGATCTTGGGCTGGGTGAAGGTTTATTTTTTGCCCACCAAGCTGACATTTTTAGTTATACCATTTGGTGCAGATACAATCTTTTGATCGCCCATTATTGCATTTTATTCCAATGTAGCAGCGACCAAGAAATCGTAATTCTGATGTTTAGCTAGAGGGTTAGTTCTTTTTTATATTGATAGATTGGGTGATTCTGAATGCGGTGATGCAAAATATGTGTATATTATATTTTTTTATTGTTTTAATTTGAATGGGGCGAAAGGGGGGTGATTTGAACTTTTGTATATGTTTACATTTAAAAAAAAAAACCTTTTTTTACTTTTGGCATGCTTCAATAGTCTCCATGGAAGACTAGAAGCTGCAGTACTTTGATCGGCTCTGCTACATAGAGGTGATGATCAGATCGCCTGTATGTAGCAGAAATGCTCACTTGCTATGAGTGCCAACCACTGGGCGGTGCTCATAGCAATCCGGCTATGACAACCTGATGGAGACATCTGGTTGTCATGCCAACTCATCTGTGACCCACGATCACGTGATGAGGTCACCAATGGGCAGGATTTCTGATGCACTTGTGGAAAGCGCAAGTTAAATGCTGCTGTCACAGATTGACAGTGGCATTTAGCTAGTTAACATTCGCAGGTGCATCGCTATTCCACTTGCGGCTGTTGTAGACAAATGTCAGCTGTTCAATACGAAAAATATGGGCTCAGCACCAGAACCTACATCAAGGGGAAGGATTCCAATGTGGGCGTACTACGCCCAACGTCAGAAAGGGGTTAATACTTTAACAGAGTTTACATGCTAAATGAGAGTCATTGACCAATTGATAAGCATAACTTTAATGTCCAATAATAAACACTATCCATAAAACATAGTCAATTGAGTAATAAAAATTTTACAACAAGCATACATTAGGTATAAACTTTGGAAACTTGTTGTTAACCCCTTAGCGACCGCCGATACGCCTTTTAACGGCTGCCGCTAAGGGTACTTAAACCACAGCGCCGTTAATTAACGGCGCTGTGGAAAAAGTCCATAGCGCCCCCCAGAGGCCGATTTTCTCCGGGGTCTCGGCTGCCGAGGGTAGCCGAGACCCCAGAGAACATGATTCGGGGGGGTTTTAACCCACCCCGCATTTGCGATCGCCGGTAATTAACCGTTTACCGGCGATCGCAAAAAAAAACAAAAAAACGCGATCTCTTTTTAATTTCTCTGTCCTCCGATGTGATCGCACATCGGAGGACAGAGAAAAGGGGTCCCAGGTGGCCCCCCAATACTCACCTAGCTCCCCCGATGCTCCTCGTGTCTCCCGGTGGGCGCCGCCATCTTCAAAATGGCCCGCCGGCCGGCACCGGGAGAATCTTTGGGGTCTCGGCTGCCGGGGGTAGCCGAGACCCCAAAGAGCATGATCGGGGTCGGTATTACCGACCCCTGTTTTGCGATCGCCGGTAATTAACTGTTTACCGGCGACCGCAAAAAAAAAAAAAAAAAGTAAAGTGTAATTCTCTGTCCTCTGATGTGATCGCACATCAGAGGACAGAGAAATAGGGGGATTCGGGGACCCTAGCATACTCACCTAGGTCCCTGGATCCTCTTGCTGCTCCTCCTGGCCGCCGGCAGAAGAACATGGCGGACTCATGCCCAGTGCGCCCGCCATCTGTCTCCATCTGCCGGCCGGCAGGAGAACAGCAGTTGGGGCTAAAATTAGGGTTAGGGTTAGGGTTAGGGTTAGGGGTAGGGTTAGGGGTAGGGTTAGGGGTAGGGTTAGGCGTAGGGTTAGGGGTAGGGTTAGGGGTAGGGTTAGGGGCAGGGTTAGGGTAGGGTTAGGGTTAGGGGTAGGGTTAGAGGTAGGGTTAGGGGTAGGGTTAGGGGTAGGGTTGGGGTAGGGTTAGGGGTAGGGTTAGGGGTAGGGTTAGGGTTAGGGGTAGGGTTAGGGGTAGGGTTAGGGGTAGGGTTAGGGGTAGGGTTAGGGGTAGGGTTAGGGTTAGGGGTAGGGCTAGGGGTATGGTTAGGGGTAGGGTTAGGGCTAGGGTTAGGGCTAGGGTTGGGGCTAAATTTAGGGTTAGGGTTGGGGCTAAATTTAGGGTTAGGGTTGGGGCTAAATTTAGGGTTAGGCTTCTTTCACACTTACGTCGGTACGGGGCCGTCCCAATGCGTCGGCCCGACATACCGACGCACGTTGTGAAAATTGTGCACAACGTGGGCAGCAGCTGTAGTTTTTCAACGCATCCGCTGCCCAATCTATGTCCTGGGGAGGAGGGGGCGGAGTTACGGCCACGCATGCGCGGTCAGAAATGGCAGATGCGACGTACAAAAAAAGTTTCATTGAACGTTTTTTTGTGCCGACGCTCCGCCAAAACACAACTGATCCAGTGCACGACGGACGTGACGTGTGGCCATCCGTCACGATCCATCGGCAATACAAGTCTATGGGCAAAAAATGCATCCTGCGGGCACATTTGCAGGATCCGTTTCTTGTCCAAAACGACGGATTGTGACGGAATGCCAAACGACGCAAGTGTGAAAGTAGCCTTAGGGCTAGGGTTAGGGTTGGGGCTAAAGTTAGGGCTAGAGTTGGGGCTAAAGTTAGGGTTAGAGCTGGGATTAGGGTTAGGGTTTGGATTAGGGTTGGTATTAGGGTTAGGGTTGGCATTAGGGTTACGCTTGGGATTAGGGTTAGGTTTGGGATTAGGGTTAAGGTTAGGGTTGTGATTAGGGGTGTATTGGGATTAGGGTTAGGTTTGAGGTTAGGGTTGAGATTAGGATTAGGGGTGTGTTGGATTTATTGTTTTGATTAGGGTTATGGTTAGGGTTGACATTAGGGTTGTTTTGGGGTAAGGGTTGTGATTATGGTTAGGGTTAGTGATTAGGATTATGGATCAGGTTGGGATTAGGGTTAGGGGTGTGTTGGGGTTAGGGTTGGAGCTAGAATTGGGGGGTTTCCACTGTTTAGGTACATCAGCCAATTTTGCGCTCAAAAAGTCAAATGGTGCTCCCTCCCTTCTGAGCTCTGCCGTGCACCCAAACAGTGGGTTACCCCCACATATGGGGCATCAGCGTAATCGGGATAAATTGGACAACAACTTCTGGGGTCCAATTTCTCTTGTTACCCTTGTGAAAATAAAAACTTGGGGGCTACAAAATCTTTTTTGTGAAAAAAAATATATTTTTTATTTTCACGACTCTGCATTCTAAACTTCTGTGAAGCACTTGGGCATTCAAAGTTCTCACCACACATCTAGATAAGTTCCTTGGGGGGTCTAGTTTCCAAAATGGGGTCACTTGTGGGGGGTTACTACAGTTTAGGTACATCAGGGGCTCTGCAATCGCAACATAATGCCCACAGACCATTCTATCAAAGTCTGCATTCCAAAAAGGCGCTCCTTCCCTTCCGAGCTCTGCCGTGCGCCCAAACAGTGGTTTACCCCCACATATGGCGCATCAGCGTACTCGGGATAAATTGGACAACAACGATTGCAGTCCAATTTCTCCTGTTACCCTTGTGAAAATAAAAACTTGGGGGCTACAATATCTTTTTTGTGGAAAAAAAATATTTTTTATTTTCACGACTCTGCATTCTAAACTTCTGTGAAGCACTTGGGCATTCAAAGTTCTCACCACACATCTAGATAAGTTCCTTGGGGGGTCTAGTTTCCAAAATGGGGTCACTTGTGGAGGGTTTCTACTGGTTAGGTACATCAGGGGCTCTGCAAACGCAACATAATACCCGCAGACCATTCTATCAAAGTCTGCATTCCAAAACGGCGCTCCTTCCTTCCGAGCTCTGCCGTGCGCCCAAACAGTGGTTTACCCCCACATATGGGGTACCAGCATACTCAGGACAAATTGGACAACAACTTTTGGGGTCCAATTTCTCTTGTTACCCTTGTGAAAATAAAAACTTGGGGGCTAAAAAATCTTTTTTGTGGAAAAAAAAAATATTTTTTATTTTCACGGCTCTGCATTATAAACTTCTGTGAAGCACTTGGGCATTCAAGGTTCTCACCACACATCTAGATAAGTTCCATGGGAGGGTCTAGTTTCCAAAATGGGGTCACTTGTGGGGGATTTCTACTGTTTAGGCACATCAGGGGCTCTCCAAACGCGACATGGCGTCCGATCTCAATTCCAGCCAATTCTACATTGAAAAAGTAAAATGGCACTCTTTCTCTTCCAAGCTCTGCGGTGCGCCCAAACAGTGGTTTACCCCCATATATTGGGTATCGACGTACTGAGGAGAAATTGCACAACAACTTTAGTGGTCTAATTTCTCCTATTACCCTTGTGAAAATAAAAATTTGTGGGCAAAAAGATCATTTTTGTAGAAAAAATGCAATTTTTTTTTTCACGGCTCTACATTATAAACTTCTGTGAAGCACATGGGGGTTCAAAGTGCTCGCCACACATCTAGATAAGTTCCTTAAGGGGTCTAGTTTCCAAAATGGTGTCACTTGTGGGGGGTTTCCACTGTTTAGGCACATCAGGGGCTCTCTAAATGCGACATGGCGTCCAATCTCAATTCCAGCCAATTCTACATTGAAAAAGTAAAACGGCACTCCTTCTCTTCCAAGCTCTGCGGTGCGCCCTAACAGTTGTTTACCCCCACATATTGGGTATCAGCGTACTCAGGAGAAATTGCACAACAACTTTTGTGGTCTAATTTCTCCTGTTACCCTTGTGAAAATAAAAATTTGTGGGCAAAAAGATCATTTTTGTAGAAAAAATGCGATTTTTTTTTTCACGGCTCTACGTTATAAACTTCTGTGAAGCACATGGGGGTTCAAAGTGCTCGCCACACATCTAGATAAGTTCCTTAAGGGGTCTAGTTTCCAAAATGGTGTCACTTGTGGGGGGTTTCCACTGTTTAGGCACATCAGGGGCTCTCCAAACGCGACATGGCGTCCAATCTCAATTCCAGCCAATTCAACATTGAAAAAGTAAAACAGCGCTCCTTCACTTCCAAGCTCTGCGGTGCGCCCAAACAGTGGTTTACCCTCACATATGGGGTATCGACGTATTCAGGAGAAATCGCACAACAACTTTTGTGGTCTAATTTCTCCTGTTACCCTTGTGAAAATAAGAATTTGTGGGCGAAAAGATCATATTTGTGTAAACAAAAGCGATTCTTTATTTTCACGGCTCTACGTTATAAACTTCTGTGAAGCACTTGGGGGTTCAAAGTGCTCACAACACATCTAGATAAGTTCCTTAAGGGGTCTAGTTTCCAAAATGGTGTCACTTGTGGGGAGTTTCCACTGTTTAGGCACATCAGGGGCTCTCTAAACGTGACATGGCGTCCGATCTCAATTCCAGCCAATTCTGCATTGAAAAAGTCAAACGGCGCTCCTTCACTTCTAAGTTCTGCGGTGCGCCCTAACAGTGGTTTACCCCCACATATGGGGTATTGGCGTATTCAGGAGAAATTGCATAACAAAATTTATGGTTACATTTCTGTTTTTACACTTGTGAAAATAAAAAAAATGGTTCTGAATTAAGATGTTTGCAAAAAAAAGTTAAATGTTCATTTTTTCCTTCCACATTGTTTCAGTTCCTGTGAAGCACGTAAAGGGTTAATAAACTTCTTGAATGTGGTTTTGAGAACCTTGAGGGGTGCAGTTTTTAGAATGGTGTCACACTTCATTATTTTCTATCATATAGACCCTTCAAAATGACTTCAAATGTGATGTGGTCCCTAAAAAAAATGGTGTTGTAAAAATGAGAAATTGCTGGTCAACTTTTAACCCTTATAACTCCCTAACAAAAAAAAAATTGTTTCCAAAATTGTGCTGATGTAAAGTAGACATATGGGAAATGTTATTTATTAACTATTTTTCGTGACATATCTCTCTGATTTAAGGGCATAAAAATACAAAGTTTGAAAATTGCAAAATTTTAAAAATTTTCGCCATATTTCCGTTTTTTTCATAAATAATCGCAAGTAATATCGAAGAAATGTTACCACTAACATGAAGTACAATATGTCATGAAAAAACAATCTCAGAATCAGCGGGATCCGTTGAAGCGTTCCAGAGTTATAACCTCATAAAGTGACAGTGGTCAGAATTGCAAAAATTGGCCTGGTCATTAAGTACCAAATTGGCTCTGTCACTAAGGGGTTAAATAAAATCTGTCAGCAAGTTTTGGATGTTTAATCAGAGAACAGCATAATGTAGAGTCAGAGATCCTCAGTCTCATCATGTTTCACTTACAAGGCTGTGTGCAATCTTTGTTTCTTCATCACAAAATAATCATGCCTGACTATGTCTCATAATCATCAGGCTAATTTGTGTAAAATCCGATTATTAGCAAAGAAGCTGCCAATGTATGATGTTGGTAGGGTTCTACACAACTCAGCATTATGAGCACTGCCACATCTACAGCAGAGAAAACATTGATTCTCTGAAAACTGCAGCAATCAGTCCAAATGGAATCAGGGTCAATGCTCCGACATCATACTGCTCTCAAATTACTTTAAAAAAAACAGGTGCCAGATTTCCCTACAATAAAGGATATAAAACTCTCTATATCCATGGCTACAGTCATGCTGTTAACTTTAACATCAATAGACTTATGTGTGATGTACGATATTGACATATTTCAAGCAAACCCCTAGGAGCGCACGTTTTTCACATAATAATAAAAAAATGGAAGTACATTCAGAACAGTTTGTTCATATCAAAGTTGCAGTGGTATGCAAAAGATTGTGCTCCCCTGGTCAAAATTGCTGTTATTGTGAACAGTTAAGCAAGTTGAATATGAAATTATCTACAATCCTTATGAAGCTCTTTGGTCTTGCCCATGTTGTAGAGTTTAGAGTCTGACTGGTTAATTGAGTGTACAGGAGTCTTTTATAAAGGTGACTATGTAAGACAGCTGTCTTTAATGCAGGTAACGAGTTGTCTAACTAGTATGTAGGAGCCAGTACTCTTATTGGTGGTAGGGGGATCAAATACTTATTTCTCACTGCAAAATGCAAATACAGGGTGGAGCGCGGTAATTTGCTTTTTTGCACTGCATGCTGTGGCGGCACTGTCGGTCGAAGAGAGGGGAGAGTGGGTGTGGCTTACAGTGGCTGATGGGAGATTTGTATTCCTCTGCCTTTCAGTTGCCATCATGCAGTGGACACGTGAGGAGAGGTCATTTTGTGTTGAAGCGTATTTTTCAAATGCCCACTCGATCATTGCAGTGCAGCGTGCTTTTCGTTTACAATTCGCTGTTCCTCCACGCGGACGTGTTCCTGGACGGCAATTAATTGTAAATTGGGTGAATGCATTCAGAACAGCAGGGAATGTGTCATGTGTACGAAGGGGACCTGAGAGAAGGATTACAACACCACAAAACATCGAGAGAGTTAGAGCAGCAGTACTGCAATCTCCGAAACGCTCTGCTCGGAAGCAATCATTTGCTCTTGGCATTTCAAGACGTTCTCTCCACCGGATTCTTCATGATGAACTGAATTTTCACCCGTATAAAATGTGCGTGGTCCAACATTTGTCAGCATGGGACTATTTGACACGGCGGACCTCTTGTGAAGACATGTTAGCAACGATACCCCGTGACGCAATTGTGTTTTTTTCTGATGAGGCACATTTTCACCTCAGTGGGTGTGTAAACAAACAAAATATGCGTTACTGGAGTGAAACAAACCCCAGAGAAGTTCACGAGAGACCTCTGCATTCGGACTGCGTCACTGTGTGGTGCGCCATATCACGAGTAGGCATCATTGGTCCTTACTTTTTTCAGGATAATGGTCGTGCCATAACTGTGAACTCCGAACGGTACTTGTCAATAATACAGGATTATTTTCAGCCGGCTCTTGAGGCAATGGAACTAGAGGATACATGGTTCCAACAGGATGGTGCCACTGCACACACAGAGAGGGTTACCATGAATTGTTTGAGGCAAATGTTTCCTGGACGGCTTATCTCTTTGAGGGGAGATGTGAACTGGCCAGCACGCTCACCAGATTTAGCCCCATGCGATTTTTTCCTTTGGGGTTACCTGAAGTCTAAGGTGTATATCAACCGTCCCAACACCTTGGAAGACCTAAGGAACAATATTGAAGCTGAAATTGGCAGAATACCAGTGGACATGCTTGTTAGAGTTCATGAAAACTTCAGAAAACGTATGCAGCAGTGTGTGGATAGCAAAGGTCGACATTTGCCAGATACACTATTTAAAACCATGTAATTTAAAAATTCCATTACTGTTCAGTATAATTAAAATATAAAATAAATTTTTCTAATGATCATAATTTTTTTATTTCATTCCCAAATCAGCAAATTACCGCGCTCCACCCTGTACATTTATATAATTTATATAATCTGATTTTCTGGATTTCATTTTTGATATTCTATCCCTCAATGTTAAAATTAACCTACCCTTAAAATTAAAGACTGTTCATGTCTTTGTCAGTGGGCAAACTTACAAAATCAGCAAGGGATCAAATACTTATTTCCTCCTTTGCACCTTTGACCATTGTAGCTAAATAGTTCTATTTTAACCTCATCAGTATACAGGACTTATTTCCAAAATGCATCAGGCTCATTTAGATGTTCTTATCTATACGTCTGATGCTAAATTTTATGGTGAGGACGCAGGAGAGGTTTTCTTCTGAGGACTCTTGCATGAAGGCCATATAGCTACAAGTGTGCAATGACGCTGCCTGCAGTCAGAGAGAGGCAGCCTAAGGGGGTGCTAGCAGGGGCATAAGGAGAGGGAGGAATGAGGCACGCAGTGCACACAGGACCTGAACTGGGCACATCACGTGATCACTGCAGGGATGGTGGGGATGGAGCTACCGCATGAGAACAGAGGATCTAGCAAAAAACACAGGATGCAGAGTACTAAGACAGAGTTATAGTCAAAGGAAAAGCCGAGAGTCGAGAGCCAGACAGGAGCGAGGTACCAAGGGGCAAAACAGCAGATTAGTCAGAGACAAGACAAGGGGTCAGAAAGCCAGGACAGACAGAGAAATACCAAGCTGAAAACAGGGGCAGTAGTCAGGGGGCAAACTGGGTCAGACACAGCAAGGCACACACGCACAGAGGCACAAAGATTGCAGACGAATAACCTGGGTCAGCTATCTCAAACCGAGCAGACGGAAGTATAACTGACACAGAACCCAGGAACTACCAGCATAAAATAGCTGCCCCAGAACCAAAAAGAGGCGGACTAATTTAATCCTAACCAGACAAGGAAGGAGCCACCTCAATATAGGTGTAGGCACACTGTAGCAGCCAATCCTATTCAAATCTGAAACAAAAAATACTAAGATCAGAGTCATAAAACTGATATTAAATCACTACATGATAGGCCTGATGTGCAAACAGCATGTGTCATGTCACTGGAAACAGGCATCTCCACCTCCGCAAGAATCCCTCTCTAGAACATGAAGCGTACACCGACCCGACGCCGACAACTCAACTCAATAATCAGCTCAAACCATTGGGGAGATGAGGGACTACTTTTGGATGCTTTGGAACCCTGGCCTCTATAGGGTTGACCAATACCTTCTGAAAACAGATCGTTAAACTACATTTTATGCCAACTTTTTTTTCTCTGTAACTCAGTCACGTCAGATTCATAGTTAGTTCATAACCGTTCACCTAATTCATGTGGTATATACAGATTTCTAGTTATCCATCTCCGACAATTATAATTATGCTGCCACTATAGATAGGTATGAGTCGGCACAAAAATGCTTAATTCCTTTAATTGTGTGGTTTGCTGCCAATTGTACTGTGTAGTTAGCAAATTTTTTTTTGTATATTTCATTTTATTGTCAATTCTCTAATTTGTATTCATTTTTTAGATTTTAATTTATGAGGTCTATTACAAGCCATGAAAAGTTTCTTTAGTAAATATATTTTTTTCACATTTATGACACACTTTGAATGAATTTTGAGATTTTTCCAACTTTTCATTCATATGTAAGTGAGCTCATAACAAAACCAAATAACAGAATCATCAATATTGGCCATTTTCTTGTCCATACCCCTAAACATCTAAGTAAATAAAAATATATAAATTCCAACCAATTTAAAAAATGCTAAAATAATTTCCTATAAGATAATAATGGTGCAATATCAGCAAAAGAATTGTACTAGCACAATGTCTCATGAGCAGTTAACAGGTTAAAAACACCCCCTTCTATTTGTAGTCAACTCCTTTGTGACCATACTTGGCCATGCCGTATCGATCAAAAAAATCTAGTTTCAATGTGATCACATGGCTGAGTGAAAGCCATTTAAGAATCTATACGTCCCCCATGTTCATTTCTCCTTAGCGCACGGAGATAATCTAGATAGTATATGAAGTTAAAGTAATTTGATCATTGAGATCTAAAAAAACATTTGAGTAGAAGTGCCCCCCATGCCATTGTGCCGCCCTGAAACAATAAAACAGGTGTAACATAAGCAGCACATTTCTACTGCTTCATGAATTGGCTTATTGTAATATCCAGATGTTAAGTCCATTGTGATAAGCCAGCCATTCTCACTAGAGGAAGCCAGGGCACTTACTGAGTAAGATAAGAGATACGTAACTTTTACAATACACACATTTTATACTTCACTACTACCCTCATGAAACTCAGTCACTTTAAGAGTTTTCTAATAATGGCCTTATTGTTTCATAGATGCATTGGATGCACTTTTTATATTGCGCGAAGAAAACAAGTAGATTTGTAAATGGCCTCTAAGCATCGCTTTTACTTTGCATAATTACTATGTTTGGGGTTATCTTTGACTACTTAATACTTTTACTATGGGCCGAAGAACTAACAGGCAGGTATTTGCTGTTCACCTGTCTGTTCTACCTGGCGTTAACGCAGAGTGGTGACTGAAGACGTTTATGCTGCTTAATGTGAACATGTCACCAGGTTTAACCGATATGAGATATGGCCACCACCTTTCAGGCCTGATATACAGCATTCTTTAATGCTGTATATCTGCTCCCAACCCAGTCTGAAAGACAATGAAAAGACGATCTATTATTCTCACCTGCGGGGTTGTCCAGTTCGATGAGTGTCGCTGGTCTTGGTCCGCTGTCTCCCTTCTTCTTGTGATGCTGTCTTCCTATTTGCTAAGTGTGGATGACATGTCCCTACATCATTCCACACTGTCTCCCCGGCATTGCGCTCCTGTGCAGGCGTACTTCTTTGCTCTTTGCTTTAACTAGGACAGAGTAAAGAACTGTAGTGTGAAGGCTCCAGAAAAAGTTAAAGAGCCCCGGCGCATGCACACTGCAGTGCTTTACTATGCCTTACTCAGCGCAGAGAAGTACGCCTGCACAGGACCGCATATCTCATATTAGTCAAAACTGATGACAGGGCGTAACTGCCAATGTCATGCGGATTGACAGATGGCTCCCCAAAGATATACAATGAGCAGCCAGCTGTCAATCAGCATGGCATCGGCAGACATGCCCTGTCAACAGAGCATAGTGAAAGAGAAGTGGCCACCCTATTGACATTAGGAACCCCAGAATCGCCGGCAGGGAGAAGTCTTTAGTTGCTTTGTGCCGGTAGAGATTGACATCAGGCAGAACAGACAGGTACTTAGCAACTATCTGCCTGTTAGTTCTTATGTCCATAGTAAACAAATATAACAGTTTTGGATAACCCCTATAAGCACTAAGATAGACTCAGATATCTAAATAACAGTACATGATCATTCATGGCTGATATGTATTTTTGAACATCTATGAGAAGGTAATATGACGACTATAGAGCTTGGTCTCCAGCAGAAAGCAATCTGTAACCTCTTTCTGACATCTGATGTACTATCCAGTCCATGTGGGCTGGGCCCGTCTGACCATGGACGTTATAGTACGTCATAGCCGATCAGCCATGCACACAGGTGTGAGAATCAGCTGACACCCGGCACTAAGTGACAGGAGCGGTCACAAACCGCTCCCTGCACTTTTACCCACAGAACACTATGATCAAACATGATCGCAGCGTTAAGGAGGCAGCACAGGGGCTGACAGCCCCTCTGCCTTTGGATCTGAGACCCTGTGGCACGCCACGGGGTCCCGATTGCTGCCATGGAGACCCGATGTCATCATGATGACACCCAGGTCTCCAGAGCTGAGAGACTTCCTGTCATGCGCAGTGCATGTCACAAAGTCTCTAAGGTCAGTGTACAGAAGCTGCAGCACTGATAGCTTATATAGCATGCAGATCTGCATGTTATAGAAGTGATCAACCTGCACAAAATGAGTGTCCCATAGTGGAACACAGTGTAAAAGTAAGAATGAAATTCACTTCTTTTAAAATAATTGTAAAAATATTTTAAAAAATAATAAGAAAAAATCAATATTTATTCTATCAATAAATAAATATTTAAATGATAAAAATATCTAAACAATAAAAGTACACGTATTTGGTATTCCCGCACCCATAACACCCAACCCTATAAAACTGTCCCACTACTTAACCCCTTTAGTTGACACCATATAAAAACAAGGTAAAAAACAATGCTGTATCACCATACCGCTGAACAAAAAGTGGAATAGCAAGCGATAAAAAAGACGGATATGAATAAACATGATACTGCTGAAAACATCATCTTGCCCCGCAAAAAACAAGCAGCCATATCCATCACCGGAAAAATAAAAAAGCTATAGTTCTCAGAATAAAGCGGTGCAAAAATAATTATTTTTATATAAAATAGTTTTTATTGTATAAAAGTACCAAAACATAAAACATTGATACAAATGAGGTATCGCTGTCATCATACTGACCCGAAGAATAAACCTGCTTTATCAATTTTACCACACACGGAACGGTATAGACGCACCCCCCAAAAGAAATTCATGAATTGCTGGTTTTTGTTCATTCTGTCTTAAAAAGTCGTAATAAAAAGCGATCAAAAAATGTCATTTGCCCGAACATGTCACCAATAAAAATGTCAACTCGTCCCACAAAAAACAAGACCTCACATGACTCTGTGGTCCAAAATATGGAAAAATTATAGTTCTCAAAATGTGGTGATGCAAAATTATTTGTTGCAATAAAAAGCATCTTTTAGTGTGTGACAGCTGCCAAACATAAAACCCTGATATAAAAACCCACTATAAATGGTAAATCAAACCCCTTTATCACCCCCTTAGTTAGGGAAAAATATCAAAATAAAAAAATGTATTTATTTCCATTTTCCCATTAGGGTTATGATTGGGGTTGTGGTTGGGGTTAGGGTTAGGGCTAAAATTAGGGTTAGGGTTGGGGCTAAAGTTAGGGTTAGGGCTAAAGTTAGGGTTGGAGCTAAAGTTTGAGTTAGGGCTGGAGCTAAAGTTAGGGTTAGGATTGGGGCTAAAGATAGGGTTAGGGTTGGGGCTAAAGTAATGGTTGGGATTAGGGTTAGGGTTGGGATTAGGGTTAGGGTTGGGATTAGGGTTAGGGGTGTGTTGGGGTTAGGTTTGTGGTTAGGGTTATGGTTAGGGTTGGAATTAGGGTTAGGGATGTGTTGGGGTAAGGGATGGAGTTAGAATTGGCGGTTTCCACTGTTTAGGCACATCAGGGGTCTCCAAACGTGACATGCGTCTGATCTCAATTCCAGCCAATTCTGTGTGGAAAAAGTCAAATAGTGCTCCTTCCCTTCTGAGCTCTGCAATGCTCCCAAACAGTGGTTTACCCCCACATATGGGATATCAGCATACTCAGGACAAATTGCTCAACAACTTTTGGGGTCCAGTGTCTCCTGTTATCCTTGAGAAATAAAATTGGGGATGAAAAGACCATTTTTGTGAAAAAATATGATTTTTTAATTTTACGTCTCTACGTTATAAACTTCTGTGAAACCCTTGGGGGTTCCAAGTTCTCACCACGCATCTAGATAAGTTCCTTGGGGGGGTCTAGTTTCTAAAATGGTGTCACTTGGGGGGTTTCCACTGTTTAGGCACACCAGGGGCTATCCAAATGCGACATGGCGTCGGTTCTCAATTCCAGCTATTTTGTGTAGAAAAGGTCAAACGGTGCTCCTTCCCTTCCGTGCTCTGCCGTGTGCCCAAACAGTGATCGCCCCCACATATGGGGTATCAGCATACTCAGGACAAATTGCACACTAACTTTGGGGTCTTATTTCTCCTGTTACCCTTGAGAAAATAAACAATTTGGGATCTGAAATAATTATTTTGGGAAAAAAAGTTAAATGTTAATTTTTTTAACATTGCAAAAATTCCTGTGAAGCACCAGAAGGGTTAATAAACTTATTGAATATGTTTTTTTTTTGCAATTTGAGGGGTGCAGTTTTTAGAATTGTGTCACTTTTGGGTATTTTCTATCATATAAACTGTGTGCAGAATTATTAGGCAAGTTGTAATTCAGAGGATTATTTTTATTATTGATCAACAACTATGTTCTCAATCAACTCAAAAGACTCATAAATATCAAAGCTTAATATTTTTGGAAGTTGGAGTGGGTTTTTTTTTATTTGGCTATCTTAGGAGGATATCTGTTTGTGCAGGTAACTATTACTGTGCAAAATTATTAGGCAACTTAATAAAAACCAAATATATTCCCATCTCACTTGTTTATTTTCACCAGGTAAACCAATATAACTGCACAACATTTAGAAATAAACATTTCTGACATGCAAAAACAAAACCCCCCAAAATTAGTGACCAATATAGCCACCTTTCTTTATGATTACACTCAACAGCCTTCCATTCATAGATTCTGTCAGTTGCTTGATCTGTTTATGATCAACATTGCGTGCAGCAGCCACCACAGCCTCCCAAACACTGTTCTGAGAGGTGTACTGTTTTCCCTCCCTGTAGATCTCACATTTAATGAGGGACCAAAGGTTCTCTATGGGGTTAAGATCAGGTAAACAAGGGCGCCATGTCATTATTTTTTCTTCTTTGAGACCTTTACTGGCCAGCCACGCTGTGGAGTAGTTGGAGGCATGTGATGGAGCATTGTCCTGATGAAAATCATGTTTTTCTTGAACGATACCGACTTCTTTCTGTACCACTGTTTGAAGAAGTTGTCTTCCAGAAACTGGCAGTAGGTCTGGGAGTTGAGCTTCACTCCATCCTCAATCCGAAAAGGTCCCAAAAGTTCATCTTTGAAGATTCCAGCCCATACCAGTACCCCACCTCCACCTTGCTGGCGTCTGACTCGGAGTGGAGATCTCTGCCCTTTACTGATCCAGCCTCTGGCTCATCAAGCATCACTCTCATTTCATCAGTCCATAAAACCTTTGAAAAGTCAGTCTCAAGATATTTCTTTGCCCAGTCTTGACATTTTATCTTATGTTTCTTATTCAAAGGTGGTCGTTTTCAGCCTTTGTTACATTGGCCATGTCCCTGAGCACCTTGTGCTTTTTGATACTCCAGTAACTTTGCATCTCTGAAATATGGCACAACTGGTGGCAAATGGCATCTTGGCTTCTTGCGACCCTGTTGGCTTTTTGCCATGAAACGCTTGATTGTTCTGTGATCACGCTTCAAAAGTTTGGCAATTTCAAGACTGCTGCATCCCTCTGCAAGACATCTCACAATTTTGGACTTTTCAGAGCTCGTCAAATCTCTCTTCTGACCCATTTTGTCAAAGGAATGGAAGTTGCCTTATAATTAAGCACACCTTACATAGGGTGTTGATGTCATTAGACAACACTCCTCCTCATTACAGAGTAGTTGGCTCTCAAGCCTGAACAGCTTGGAGTAGGACAACATGTATAAAAAGAATCATGTGATCCAAAAAACAACTTGCCTAATAATTCTGCATGCAGTGTAAACCCCTCAAAGTGACTTCAAATGTGATGTTGTCCTTAAAAAAAATGGCGTTGTAAAAATGAGAAATTGCTGGTCAAATTTTAACCCTTATAACTCCCTAACAAAAAAAATTTTTGGTTCCAAAATTGTGATGATGTAAAGTAGACATGTGGGAAATGTTACCTTTTAAGTATTTTGTGTGATATAACTGTGCGATTTTTCACAAAAAACGCAAGTCATGTCACTAGACTTGACTAGATCACATAACACTACATTTTCCCTGTGTCCCCTACAGCAGACATATGTGGCCACACAGAGATTTCACTGGATACAAGAAGATTCACTTTGTAGGAAAGGGTTTTCTTTGATTTAGTGAAATATTTTGGTCAGGTTAAAAAATGATCCCCTGAAACTGTAAAAACTGTATAAATTGCTTGTATTTTTCTTTTCTACCAGTTACCAAAGCTAGCATGGTAGTTGAGTAAAGTTTTAAAATGGGGTAAAGAGTCTTATATCGCGCAGTTAGTTTTCATGCTATGTCTGCAACACTAGAAATGGCATTTCTGCTTCAGTGCCAGTCCTGTGTGTGCCACCTGTCTCAAATTTTGGGCCACATTAAACCTAGTGTGTAATACTGGGCCAGGTTTATTTTCAATTCTCCCTGAAAAAAAAAATAGTGGGAGATTAAGATTGCCATTTCTGCTTCAGTGCCACTCCTGTGTGTGCCACCTGTCTCAAATTGTGTGCCACATTAAACCTAGTGTGTAATACTGGGCCAGATTTCTTTTCAATTCTCCCTGAAAAAAAAATAGAGGGAGATTAAGATTGGCATTTCTGCTTCAGTGCCAGTCCTGTGTGTGCCACCTGTTTCAAATTGTGTGCCACATTAAACCTAGTGTGTAATACTGGGCCAGATTTCTTTTAAATTCTCCCTGAAAAAAAATAGTGGGAGATTAAGATTGGCATTTCTGCTTCAGTGCTAGTCCTGTGTGTGCCACCTGTCTCAAATTTTGTGCCACATTAAACCTAGTGTGTAAAACTGGGCCAGCTTTTTTTTAAATTCTCCCTGAAAAAAAATAGTGGGAGAATAAGATTGGCATTTCTGCTTCAGTGCCAGTCCTGTGTGTGCCACCTGTCTCAAATTGTGTGCCACATTAAACCTAGTGTGTAAAACTGGGCCAGCTTTTTTTAAAATTCTCCCTGAAAAAAAAATAGTGGGAGATTAAGATTGGCATTTCTGCTTCAGTGCCAGTCCTGTGTGTGCCACCTGTCTCAAATTGTGTGCCACATTAAACCTAGTGTGTAATACTGGGACAGATTTCTTTTAAATTCTCCCTGAAAAAAAATTGTGGGAGATTAAGATTGGCATTTCTGCTTCAGTGCCAGTCCTGTGTGTGCCACATTAAACCTAGTGTGTAATACTGGGCCAGATTTCTTTTCAATTCTCCCTGAAAAAAAATAGTGGGAGATTAAGATTGGCATTTCTGCTTCAGTGCCAGTCCTGTGTGTGCCACCTGTCTCAAATTGTGTGCCACATTAAACCTAGTGTGTAATACTGGGCCAGATTTCTTTTCAATTCTCCCTGGAAAAAAATAGTGGGAGATTAAGATTGGCATTTCTGCTTCAGTGCCAGTCCTGTGTGTGCCACCTGTCTCAAATTGTGTGCCACATTAAACCTAGTGTGTAATACTGGGCCAGATTTTTTTTCAATTCTCCCTGAAAAAAAAATAGTGGGAGATTAAGATTGGCATTTCTGCTTCAGTGCCACTCCTGTGTGTGCCACCTGTCTCAAATTGTGTGCCACATTAAACCTAGTGTGTAATACTGGGCCAGATATCTTTTAAATTCTCCCTGAAAAAAAAAATAGTGGGAGATTAACCCCTTAATCCCATATGACGTACTATCCCGTCCAGGTGACCTGGGACTTAATTCCCATGGACGGGATAGTACGTCATATGCGATCGGCCGCGCTCACGGGGGGAGCGCGGCCGATCGCGGCCGGGTGTCAGCTGCCTATCGCAGCTGACATCCGGCACTATGTGCCAGGAGCGGTCACGGACCGCT
The DNA here is from genome assembly GCF_032444005.1 of Ranitomeya imitator. Classification (NCBI taxonomy): domain Eukaryota; kingdom Metazoa; phylum Chordata; class Amphibia; order Anura; family Dendrobatidae; genus Ranitomeya; species Ranitomeya imitator. The sequence goes on along the minus strand of NC_091285.1, from coordinate 68,140,663 downwards.
CCCGGCACATTAACCCCCGGCACACCGCGATCAAAGATGATCGCGGTGTGCCGGCGGTGCAGGGAAGCATCGCGCAGGGAGGGGGCTCCCTGCGGGCTTCCCTGAGACGATCGGTACACGGTGATGTGCTCACCGTGTACCGAGCGTCTTCTCCCTGCAGTCCCCGGATCCAAAATGGCCGCCGGGCTGCATCCGGGTCCTGCAGGGAGCACTTCCGGGTCAGGATCAGGCTGCAGCTGCAGCTCTAATCCTGCCCGGCTGTATGTCAGATCACCGATCTAACAGAGTGCTGTGCACACTGTCAGATCGGTGATCTGTGATGTCCCCCCCTGGGACAAAGTGAAAAAGTAAAAAAAAAAATTTCCACACTTGTAAAAAAAAATAAAAAAAAAATTCCTAAATAAAGCAGAAAAAAAAAAATATTATTCCCATAAATACATTTCTTTACATAAAAAAAAAACAAAAAAAACAATAAAAGTACACATATTTAGTATCGCCGCGTCCGTAACGACCCGACCTATAAAACTGGCCCACTAGTTAACCCCTTCAGTGAACACCGTAAGAAAAAAAAAAAAAAAAACGAGCCAAAAAACAACGCTTTATTATCATAACGCTGAACAAAAAGTGGAATAACACGCGATCAAAAAGACGGATATAAATAACCATGGTACCTCTGAAAACGTCATCTTGTCCCGCAAAAAACGAGCTGCCATATAGCATCATAACCAAAAAAATAAAAAAGTTATAGTCCTGAGAATAAAGCGATGCCAAAATAATTATTTTTTCTATAAAATAGCTTTTATCGTATAAAAGCGCCAAAACATAAAAAAAATGATATAAATGAGGTATCGCTGTAATCGTACTGACCCGAAGAATAAAACTGCTTCATCAATTTTACCAAACGCGGAACGGTATAAACGCCTCCCCCAAAAGAAATTCATGAATAGCTGGTTTTTGGTCATTCTGCCTCACAAAAAATCGGAATAAAAAGCGATCAAAAACTGTCACATGTCCGAAAATGTAACCGATAAAAACGTCAACTCGTCCCGCAAAAAACAAGACCTCACATGACTCGGTGGACCAAAATATGGAAAAATTATAGGTCTCAAAATGTGGAGACGCAAAAACTTTTTTGCTATAAAAAGCATCTTTTAGTGTGTGACGGCTGCCAATCATAAAAATCCGATATAAAAAACTCGCTATAAAAGTAAATCAAACCCCCCTTCATCACCCCCTTAGTTAGGCTAGGTTCACATTGCGTTAATGGGTTAACGCTAACGGACAGCGTTGCACGGCGAAAATGTCACAATTAACGCCGTGCAACGGGTCCGTTAGCACAACCATTGACAGCAATGTGATTTTCGGGTGTAGCGCATCGCTAGAGCGTGCCATTTTCGGCTCGCGCTAGCAAGGTGCCGTTCTTTTGTGGCGCGCCTCAGACGCTGCTTGCAGCGTCCGCGGCGCGCCCGAGGTCCGATCCCCGATCTTCCAGAGCGGGGACGTTAACGCGACCACTAAACACGACACCTAAAAAGACATTGCGTTAGCGCAATCCGCTAGTGCTAAACGGATTTCCCTAATGCAATGTGAACCTAGCCTTAGGGAAAAATAATAAAATTAAAAAAAATGTATTTATTTCCATTTTCCCATTAGGGTTAGGGTTAGGGCTAGGGTTAGGGCTAGGGTTAGGGTTAGGGTTTGTATTACATTTACGGTTGGGATTAGGGTTGGGATTAGAATTAGGGGTGTGTCAGGGTTAGGTGTGTGGTTAGGGTTACAGTTGGGATTAGGGTTAGGGGTGCGTTTGGATTAGGGTTTCAGTTATAATTGGGGGTTTCCACTGTTTAGACACATCAGGGGCTCTCCAAACGCGACATGGCGTCCTATCTCAATTCCAGCCAATTCTGCATTGAAAAAGTAAAACAGTGCTCCTTCACTTCCGAGCTCTCCCGTGCGCCCAAACAGGGGTTTACCCCAACATATGGGGTATCATCGTACTCGAGACAAATTGGACAACAACTTTTTGGGTCCAAGTTCTCTTGTTATCCTTGGGAAAATAAAAATTTGGGGGGCTAAAAATCATTTTTGTGGGAAAAAAAAGGATTTTTTATTTTCACGGCTCTGCGTTGTAAACTGTAGTGAAACACTTGGGGGTTCAAAGTTTTCACAACACATCTAGATAAGTTCCATGGGAGGTCTAGTTTCAATATGGGGTCACTTGTGGGTGGTTTCTACTGTTTGGGTACATCAGGGGCTCTGCAAATGCAACGTGACGCCTGCAGACCAATCCATCTAAGTCTGCATTCCAAATGGCGCTCCTTCCCTTCCGAGCTCTGCCATGCGCCCAAACAGTGGTTCCCCCCCACATACGGGGTATCAGCGTACTCAGGACAAATTGAACAACAACTTTTGGGGTCCAATTTATTCTGTTACCCTTGTAAAAATACAAAGCTGGGGGCTAAAAAATCATTTTTGTGAAAAAAAAAAAGAATTTTTATTTTCACGGCTCTGCGTTATAAACTGTAGTGAAACACTTAGGGGTTCAAAGTTCTCACAACACATCTAGATAAGTTCCTTGGGAGGTCTAGTTTCTAATATGGGGTCACTTGTGGGGGGTTTGTACTGTTTGGGTACATCAGGGGCTCTGCAAATGCAACGTGACTCCTGCAGACCAATCCATCTAAGTCTGCATTCCAAATGGCGCTCCTTCCCTTCCGAGCTCTGCCATGCGCCCAAACAGTGGTTCCCCCCCACATATGGGGTATCAGCGTACTCAGGACAAATTGGACAACAACTTTTGGGGTCCAATTTATTATGTTACCCTTGTGAAAATACAAAACTGGGGGCTAAAAAATAATTTTTGCGAAAAAAAAAAAAAATTTATTTTAACGGCTCTGCGTTATAAACTGTAGTGAAACATTTGGGGGTTCAAAGCTCTCAAAACACATCTAGATAAGTTCCTTATGGGGGTCTAGTTTCCAAAATGGTGTCACTTGTGGGGGGTTTTAATGTTTAGGCACATCAGGGGCTCTCCAAACCAACATGGCGTCCCAACTTAATTCCAGTCAATTTTGCATTGAAAAGTCAAATGGCGCTCCTTCCCTTCCGAGCTCTGCTATGCACCCAAAAAGTGGTTTACCCCCACATATGGGGTATCGTCGCACTCAGGACAAATTGCACAACAACTTTTGTGGTCTAATTTCTTCTCTTACCCTTGGGAAAATAAAAAATTGGGGGCGAAAAGATCATTTTTGTGAAAAAATAAGATTTTTTATTTTTACGGCTCTGCATTATAAACTTCTGTGAAGCACTTGTTGGGTCAAAGTGCTCACCACACATCTAGATAAGTTCCTTAAGGGGTCTACTTTTCAAAATGGTGTCACTTGTGAGGGGTTCCAATGTTTAGGCACATCAGGGGCTCTCCAAACGCAACATGGCGTCCCATCTCAATTCCAGTCAATTTTGCATTGAAAAGTCAAATGGCGCTCCTTCCCTTCCGAGCTCTGCCATACGCCCAAACAATGGTTTACACCCATATATGGGGTATCAGCGTACTCAGGACAAATTGGCCAACAATTTTTGAGGTCCAATTTCTTCTCTTACTCTTGGGAAAATAAAAAATTGGGGGCGAAAAGATCATTTTTGTGAAAAAATATGATTTTTTATTTTTACGGCTCTGCATTATAAACTTCTGTGAAGCAATTGGTGGGTCAAAGTGGTCACCACACATCTAGATAAGTTCCTTAGGGTGTCTACTTTCCAAAATGGTGTCACTTGTGGGGGGGTTTCAATGTTTAGGCACATCAGTGGCTCTCCAAACGCAACATGGTGTCCCATCTCAATTCCTGTCAATTTTGCATTTAAAAGTCAAATGGCGCTCCTTCCCTTCCGAGCTCTGCCATGCGCCCAAACAGTGGTTTACTCCCACATATGGGCTATCAGCGTACTCAGTACAGATTGTACAACAATGTTTGGCATCCATTTTATCCTGTTACCCTTGGTAAAATAAAACAAATTGGAGCTGAAATAAATTTTGTGTGAAAAAAAGTTAAATATTCATTCTTATTTAAACATTCCAAAAATTCCTGTGAAACCCCTGAAGGGTTAATAAACTTCTTGAATGTGGTTTTGAGCACCTTGAGGGGTGCAGTTTTTAGAATGGTCTCACACTTGGGTATTTTCTATCATATAGACCCCTCAAAATGACATCAAATGAGATGTGGTCCCTAAAAAAAAATGGTGTTGTAAAAATGAGAAATTGCTGGTCAACTTTTAACCCTTATAACTCCCTAACAAAAAAAAATGTTGGTTCCAAAATTGTGCTGATGTAAAGTAGACATGTGGGAAATGTTACTTATTAAGTATTTTGCGTGAGATATCTCTGTGATTTAAGGGCATAAAAATTTAAAGTTGGAAAATTGCGAAACTTTCTAAATTTTCGCCAAATTTCCGTTTTTTTCACAAATAAATGCAAGTTATATCGAATAAATGTTACTACTAAAATGAAGTACAATATGTCACGAGAAAACAATGTCAGAATCGCCAAGATCCGTTGAAGCGTTCCAGAGTTATAACCTCATAAAGGGACAGTGGTCAGAATTGTAAAAATTGGCCCGGTCATTAACGTGCAAACCACCCTCGGGGCTTAAGGGGTTAAGATTGGCATTTCTGCTTCAGTGCCAGTCCTGTGTGTGCCACCTGTCTCAAATTGGGTGTCACATTAAACCTAGTGTGTAATACTGGGCCAGATTTCTTTTAAATTCTCCCTGAAAAAAAATAGTGGGAGATTATGATTGGCATTTCTGCTTCAGTGCCACTCCTGTGAGTGCCACCTGTCTCAAATTGTGTGCTACATTAAACCTAGTGTGTAATACTGGGCCAGATTTCTTTTCAATTCTCCCTGAAAAAAAAATAGTGGGAGATTAAGATTGGCATTTCTGCTTCAGTGCCACTCCTGTGTGTGCCACCTCTCTCAAATTGTGTGCCACATTAAACCTAGTGTGTAATACTGGGCCAGATTTTTTTTCAATTCTCCCTGAAAAAAAAATAGTGGGAGATTAAGATTGGCATTTCTGCTTCAGTGCCACTCCTGTGTGTGCCACCTGTCTCAAATTGTGTGCCACATTAAACCTAGTGTGTAATACTGGGCCAGATATCTTTTAAATTCTCCCTGAAAAAAAAAATAGTGGGAGATTAAGATTGGCATTTCTGCTTCAGTGCCAGTCCTGTGTGTGCCACCTGTCTCAAATTGGGTGTCACATTAAACCTAGTGTGTAATACTGGGCCAGATTTCTTTTAAATTCTCCCTGAAAAAAAATAGTGGGAGATTATGATTGGCATTTCTGCTTCAGTGCCACTCCTGTGAGTGCCACCTGTCTCAAATTGTGTGCTACATTAAACCTAGTGTGTAATACTGGGCCAGATTTCTTTTCAATTCTCCCTGAAAAAAAAATAGTGGGAGATTAAGATTGGCATTTCTGCTTCAGTGCCACTCCTGTGTGTGCCACCTCTCTCAAATTGTGTGCCACATTAAACCTAGTGTGTAATACTGGGCCAGATTTTTTTTCAATTCTCCCTGAAAAAAAAAATAGGAAGATTAAGATTGGCATTTCTGCTTCAGTGCCACTCCTGTGTGTGCCACCTGTCTCAAATTGTGTGCCACATTAAACCTAGTGTGTAATACTGGGCCAGATTTGTTTTCAATTCTCCCTGAAAAAAAAATAGTGGGAGATTAAGATTGGCATTTCTGCTTCAGTGCCACTCCTGTGTGTGCCACCTGTCTCAAATTGTGTGCCACATTAAACCTAGTGTGTAATACTGGGCCAGATTTCTTGTAAATTCTCCCTGAAAAAAAAAACAGTGGGAGATTAAGATTGGCATTTCTGGTTCAGTGCCAGTCCTGTGTGTGCCACATGTCTCTAATTTTGTGCCACAGATCATATACTGTATAAGAGTGGGCCACACTTCTTCAATATTCTCCCAGAAAAAATAAAAAGGGGGAGATTTTTATTGGTAGTGTCTGCATCAGCGTCAGTCCTGTTAGTGGCATATCTGTCTGCCACTGAAGCTGTGTACTGTTATACATTGGGCCTGATTTTCCCTGCAGTCTCACCCACCTATAAAGGGATATATAAATCCAACAGAAGTTTGAGTTCACCTTGTAACTGGTTTTACAGTAACAAATACCATTAGTTGGGTTACGTTTTTCAAACAATGAGGAAGTCTGGTAGAAGAGGTCGTGGCCGTGGGCGGTCATTGCCAGCTGGTAATGATGGTAGTGGTGGTGGAGCATCAGGTGGTCATGGGAAAAGCAATATAGCACCTAAGTCTCGAGTTGTTGAGCCAGGTTCGTCGTCTGGCTATACAAGGCCTCGAACGCTCCCTTTTCTGGGAGTAGGAAAACCGCTTTTAAAGCCGGAGCAGCAAGAACAAGTTTTGGCTTTCCTTGCTGACTCAGCCTCTAGCTCTTTCGCCTCCTATTCTGAAACTGCTAAATGTAAAAGCAGCGCGTCGTTAGTGGATGTTCACGGTCAGGGACAAGTCACTTCCTTGTCTTCTTCACCAAGAACAACAGAGAAGGATGCGTGTTATGACCTGGTGGTTAAGAGGCCACACTGAAATGACCTGGTGGCCAAAACGCAACATGGAACGAACTCTGAGAAGGTGGTAACTCTACTGACCGCAGTCCCTAATCCTAACAACACAACTAGAAATAGCCGTGGGATGTTCCTGACACTCCCTAGACACCTCGTCACAGCCTCAGATATAGCTACCCCTAAAGAAGGAAATAGAAAGCTATCTTGCCTCAGAGAAACCCCCAAAAGGAAAGATAGCCCCCCACAAATATTGACTGTGAAAGGAGAGGGAAATGACAAACTCAGAAATGAAATTAGAATTCAGCAAAGGGGAGGCCAAAACTAAACTAGATAGACAGAGAGCAAAGGATACTGTGCGG